>NW_022589721.1:21975724-21999157 GCF_004348235.1 Phoca vitulina | reverse complement strand
GAAAGAAAGAAAGAAAGAAAGAAAGAAAGAAAGAAAGAAAGAAAGAAAAATCCTCAAACGCCTCTGTCCTGTGTATCTTGTGGATGGCAAACTTTTTTTTTACAAAGTACATGTTTGTGTTTTGAGTGACTGAGTCCAGAGACAAGTTTAAACACACAGAAGTTCAATTTAAAAGTAAATAAGATAACATTGGAGGAAATTAATGATGCAATGTCCCTTTTTATATAACATATTTTCTTTGGAATTCAAAATATATATTACTTAAAAATGACACAGCAACTTGGGGCATCTGGGTGGCTCTGTAGGTTAAAGGCCTGACTCCTGATTTCAGTTCAGGTCATGATCTCAGGGTTGTGAGATCGAGCCCCACATCGGGCTCCGTGCTCAGCATTGAGTCTGCTTGAGATTTTTCTCTCTCCCTCTCCCTCTGCCCTTCCCCCCTCATGTGCGCACGAGCGCGTGCACACACACACACACACACACACTCCCTCTCTTTCCCTCTCTAAAATAAATAAATAAAGTCCACGGGGCGCCTGGGTGGCTTAGTCAGTTAAGCGCCTGCCCTTGGCTCAGGTCATGATCCCGGGGTCTGGGAATCGAGCCCCAAGCCAGGCTCCCTGCTCAGTGGGGAGCCTGCTTCTCCCTCTCCCTCTCCCCCCTGCTCCCCTGCTTATGCTCTCTCTCTCTCTGTCAAATAAATAAATAAAATCCTTAAATTTAAAATAAATAAATAAATAAATAAAAATCTTAAAGAAAGACACAGCAACTGCCATATAGTTAACTGAATGAATCCTTCATATCACCCTAGCACTGGAAGTGGCTTCGGAGGGAATCACTCAGCTGCATTCAAGTGGCCAGGAAAGAGAAGAGAGATGGTATTTATTTTGGGGGGAAGTAGAGAAGACCCCCAGCAAAGCTCTTAGAAGTCAGTTTCAGGCATGAGATTGACATTCATTTACTCGATAAATATTTATTGAGCCCCTACTATGTGCTAGCATTATGTGGCAGGATGCATACTCTCACCTGTTAAATGAGGAGACTCGTATGTACTTTCAGGGTTGCGATTTTTGTTATTCAGGCTAATACTTGGAGTACGAAGTGCCAGGCATTGAATTGTATTGAGTGTCGGGGCTGAAGAAGCTCATCCCATCCTCCCAGTAAGTCTAGGAGGGAGTTACTAACATCTCCCCCACTTTACAGATCAGAAAACTGAGGCACAGCGGGGTCAGTGATATGCCCAGAGCCACACAATTGAGGAGTAATGGAGACTAAGATTTGACCCAATTCCACTTCAGATTCCAGGTTCTTAGTGTGACCTAGTACTGTCGTAAGGAATAAGAGGCCACATAATAGGCATCACTGTGTTTGATCTCTTCACAGAAAAAAAAAAGTGTGAGAAGTGAAAAAGGTAATGGGATTTGGGGAAGAAAGCACGGGGCCCTGAAGGTGGGTCAGACAGCAGCTCTGGGATGGTAGGGGAAGAAAGTCAGTGCTGAGCTGTAAAACACCGGAGATTCACCAGCAGAAGAAACCAGCTCATGCTCACCAGTATGGTCCCTTCCTTTCTGCTGGATGGTAATAGAACCATGAAGTTTTAGGTATGTCTTCTTTGTTCATGATCCATCATAACTTAAGAGTGCATCCAGTGGAATTGTGGAGAGAACAGATGGGCACTTGGAGGGGACAAGGGCCTCTCGTGCCAAGCCCACTGCCTGGCTTCAGATATCCTTTGATTGCTGACTTCTTCCAGCAACAAATATTTATTAAGCGCCTACTATGTGCAGCAGTGTAGCCTGCCTTAGGACACATACCTTCTCCGCCAAACTCACTGGGGCAGACTCTGTGTGCGCTGGGAAGCCCCAGGGTTTTCCAGCTCAGCAGCATGGCTGGTAGGTCTGCCTTACTGGGAGTGATACATTAGCACACCCTCTTGTTACTCCAAAGCTCTAGAACCTCATTCTCCAATCAGATTTATCAGTAACAAATCTGATCCTTTGATCTCCATTTGGTTCTTCTGTGGTGTCTTACTAACCACTAGTTCTGAACTTAGGAGGGGAATCATTTCCCCACCCCTCCTCAAGTAAATAATCATGACAATAAATATCAATAGGGGCTCTAAGAAGGTTGATATTAGTTCAACAAGTATCTACTATGTGCTCCCCCCAGCTAGGAGGTATGCTAGCCTGAGGGGGTAACTGGGACTAAGACACAGCCCCTGCCCTCAGGGGGCTCACAGGCTACTGAGGGGTTGCAGGATAAAGAGCTAGTCTTTCCAGGAGAATGTGCTTAAGACAAGTGATTAAGAAAGAGATAATGGGGCACCTGGGCGGCTCAGTCGTTAAGCGTCTGCCTTCGGCTCAGGTCATGATCCCGGGGTCCTGGGATCGAGCCCCGCATCGGGCTCCCTGCTCAGCAGGAAGCCTGCTTCTTCCTCTTCCACTCCCCCTGCTTGTGTTCCCTCTCTTGCTGTGTTTCTCTCTGTCAAATAAATAAAAAAATCTTAAAAAAAAAAAAAAAGAAAGACATAATCACAGAACAGTATTTGGGCCCAGAGATGGGCACTAGTCAGGCTGGGGGATTGGGGTGGGAGGTTTGATGGACTCACTGCTGGAGAAGATAGAGCCTGATCTAAGACCTGAGGAGTTAATTATGCTAAGAAAGAGGGGAAGGGTGTTCCAAAAGAGTGTTGCAGCATGGGTAAAATTGGTTGAATGTAACATTTGTAGCAAGAGTGGTAAAAATGAAGTTGGAAAGGGAGATGAGGCTCAGATTTTGAAGGACCTTGTATGTCATGAGAAGGAGTTTGGATTTTTTTTTTTTTTTTTTTTAAATAGCCGGTGAGAGGTAGGTGATGGAGAAGAATTGAAAACTTTAAACCCACATGGTTTGGTGTGCCAATGTGAACGAGGTATTCAGGGAGGCCAGGGTGCCAGCATGGAGGCAGAGAAACCAAAGTAGGTATGTGGATGGAGCGAGTTAATGTATATCAAATGCTTAGAATGGTGCTTGGCACAGTCCCATTGCCATATAAGTATTTGTTATTGTTGTTGTAATCAGTCAGGATGGTTTAAGTCAGGGGTCAGCAAATTTTTCTATTCAGAGCTAGATTGTACATGTTAGGCTTTTCATTAGGCCTGTTTGCAATCACTCAGCTCTGCTATAGCATGAAGGAGACTGGAGACAATACACAAATGATGAAGAATGGCTGCATTCCAATAAACTTTATGTAAAAAGCTACAGCCCAGGGGCACCTGGGTGGCTCAGTCAGTCGAGTGTCTAACCCTTGATAACAGCTTGGGTCATGATCTCAGCGCCATGGGATCAAGCCCCACTTTGGGCTCCAAGCTCAGTGCAGAGTCTGCTTGAGGATTCTCTCCCTCTTCCTCTGCTCCTCCCTTGCTTGTGCTCTCTCTCAGTCTCTCTAAAAAAAAATCCATGGCCCATAGACTCTATTTTGCCAACCCTTGGTCTAGGTTATGCTGCAGTTACAATCCCCAAACTTTCTGGGTTTATAAGGGTTTAATCTTATTCTATAATTATCCATCAGAATGGGTTAGGTGAGGCTGCATTATCAAACAGCTCCAAAAATCTTAGTGGTTTATGAAAACAAAGATTTCGTTCTTGCTCACATTCCATGTCTACTTTGAGTGGGCTTGGAGCTCCATCTGCTCCATGCCTCCTCACAACTGAGACCCAGGCTGATAAAGCAGCCAGATGTTTCTGGTCTCTGAGGGCGAGGGAGGGAGAACTTTTAAAGGTCCTATAACAGCAATGAAGTCATCCTTCCTAGAAGTGCACACAGCTTGTCCACTTACAACTCATTGGCAGGCTCTATGCACATGGACCCAACCAGTCAAAAGGGGCCCAGAAAGTACAATCTCCATGTGCAATCCTACCATGTGCCCAGGAAGCAGGCAGCTGGAAATATCTGGCACCATCGCTGATGATTTCCACATTATTATGACTTACTTCTCAGCTTCCAAGTCAACTGGCCACATGGGGAAAGAGACATCCTCTCAGTATAAAATCAAATTCTTGAGGAAGAGAATCTGATTGGCTCAGCTTGAGTCAGAGGCCCATTGGTGGTCCCATTCACTGAGGCTGGGGGATAGGGTGTCATATTGTACAAATATGGCTGGTGGGAGCCCATTGTTTGGATGGGGAGTGGTGGAGAAAGTTAAAGGAGTTATTTTAAGTGGGGCAAGTTATTGTAATAAGATATATATATTTATATATACATATTAAGTAGGTTCCATGCCCAGCATGGAGACCAATGTAGGGCTTGAATTCACGACCCTGAGATCAAGACCTGAGCCGAGATCAAGAGTTAGACTCTCAACTGATTGAAACACCCAGGTGCCCCAAGTTATTGTAATATTCATATATCTTAGTAAAGTGGCAGAGAGCATTTCAGCTTTCTGAGAGGGCCAGGAGTGGGAAGACAGCACCATATATAAATGAAAGCAAGGGAGAGCTGGCTCACAGAAACGAAAGCTTGAGTCCTGGTTCTGTGACTTACCAGGTATGTGACTGGCATAAGATATCTCGAAAACTCTTGGTACCTTAGTTTCCTTATCTGCGAAACGCATACCTAAAATGGTAGACAAAGGAAGTACAGTTTTCTGAGAAAAATGAGAGGTAATGTTTCGAAGATCCAGTGAGACAATGGGTATGAAAATGCTTTGCAAATCACACTCTGGTCTTCTGAATTGCACAGTGCTGGCCACATTGCTTACCATTCCTGAGCCCCAGTCTGCTTGTCTTTAACATGGGGATTAAAAGATTGACTTCTTAGAGCGGTGAGGATTTGAAGAAATGAAACCTGGGACTCTGGGGCATTGGGTTTGGCAATACACCCAGTTAATGATGGTTCTTATTCCTACTGGTCTGTACCAGTGGCAGCTGAATTCATGGGTCTCGTCGGCCTCCATAGTTGATTAGGCTGATCTGCCTCATTGAGTATGTTCATTTTCCCTTCTTTCTTCCTGCCGTTGACAACCATGGCTACGAACGTGTGTCTCCCAGGAGCTGTGGCATGAACAAGGCTGACCTTCCAAGCAGGTGGAGTGCTATGAAAGGCCATGTGAGCCGCATAGCACCCCAAACTGCCTCCCCACTGGTCTGTCTGGGATTCTCATCCTCTGTCTTGTGAATCATGTACCCATTGAGGCACTGTTTCCAGAGGAACCGTATGCAAGCAAATGTTGAATACATCAGCAGGTGGAGGAGGTGAGATTTCTAACCACCTGCTCTGGGTTGGATCTCAAGGAATGGAATACAGGCCAGACAGATGAGCCTGTGCATTGGAGACTGGAATTACCTGAGGAGTTAAAAAAAAAAAAATTACTGGTGCTTGGGATCTGCCTGCAGAAATTCTGATTTAATTTGTTTGTAATGTGGCCTAGTTTGGGGGATATTTAAAAACTCCCCAGATGATTCTCACAGGCAGCCACCGGTTGAGAGCACAGGGAATTGTGAGAGAGGGCAGATCTGCGTGGGAAACTGTGATAGGACCTCAGGCAGACAGGATGGGGCAGATGAGGTGCCAGATGTTTTGAAAGAGGGAGTATGAGCGGAAAGAAGAGTGAGAAGATGGGGAAGCCAATTTTTTTACCAAACTTAATCTAAGCAAAAAAGCTGTTTTGCAATTTGGCAGGAAGAAGTGGGGGCAGGGGAGGGGGTGAGGTTTATTCTCCTAGCACCTCTGTGATGGTTAATTTCATGTGCCAGCCTGGCTGGGCCGCAAAACCCAGATATTTAGTCAAACGTTCGTCTAGATGTTTCTGTGAAGGTATTTTTCAATGAGATTAACTCCATAACGTGGGTGAACCTCATCCAATCAGTTGAAGACCTAGACAGAAGAAGACTGACCTTCCCAAAGGAAAAAGGAATTCTGCCAGCAGAGTGCCTTTGGACTTGAACCTGCAAGTCTTCCCTGGGTTCCCAGCCCACCGACCTGCTCTGCAGACTTTGCACTTGCCACTTCCCACAAGTGCATGAGCCAAATTTCTAAAATCTCCCTCTCTCAACTTTTCTCTGTCCATATACGCAAAACATTGGTTTTGTGTCTCTGAAGAACCCTGACTGATCCAACCCCGATGAGGTGGTGTTATTAGTTTACTCCCTTTTACAGGTGAGAAAGCAGGCTTGGTAACATGTGAGGCTCTGTGTAAGTGGGGGAGACAGGCTGTGAGGCCAGACAGCTTGCTCTAGCACCTGCCAGTTCTGCCTCCCAGATTCTTTTTGAGAGGCGGTCAGTGTGGTGTCCAGTCACGAAAAGCGAAATGGTTCTGTGGAAATTCCTTCTTCCCTCTGAGCCCCAGTTGCTTTATCCCCCAAATGAGGGTACACTCAGGTAGACCCTTTCAAACCTTCTTAACTTGTATCCACTAGTAGCAAAAGCTGGAAGCTGATGCTGGTCCACTGGTAGTTACCATGATGGCTCTGGGCAGTGATAGGAGCGCCCATGTCCGCTTTGCCTCGTCCCTCGCTGCCCCTCTGCTCTGTCTCAACTCCCTGTCTTTGTGGGCTGACCCTTTGGCTCACTGAGCCCTCCTTGGTTTCTCAACTCCTAGTCATCGCTTCCTCGATGGAGCTCTTCCAACTGCCATTGTTTGACATGTCAGCAATATCAGAAGCTCAGAGTGATTGCTTCCAGCCAAACACTGCTTGGTTTCAAACGTATTCTCATCTTGCCACACTGGTTGCTGGTGCTGTTTTTAAGCTTCTCTGTGTGTGTATGTGTGCACGTGAGTGTGTGCGTGTGAGCATGTGTGTATGTGCTTCCCCCCCTTTTTTTTAAAGGCTGTGTTCATGTATTTGAGAAAGAGAGAGAGCACAAGCAGGGCAGAAGGGCAGAGGGAGAGGGAGACTCCCCGCTGAGCAAGGAGTCTCGATCCCAGGACCCTGAGATCACGATCTGAGCCAAAGGCAGACCCTTCACCGACTGAGCCACCCCGGCTTCCCTGTGTGCTCCTTTCTAAATAAGTCACCCAAATTTTTAATCCTACACAGCTCTGAGTAGCCCAGCTCTACCCACATACTTGTAGTGTTTTACTCAAGGCTATAGTCTATTGATCTATTAAGCACTTTTCTCTCTCCACTTGCTCTCTGCCTGAACTCTGGTAGGTCAAAGTCCAGTACTGGCATGAAAGGGTTGGGGAGCATGCCTGTGCTTGCGAAGGGCACCAGAGATTCAGGTCCACACCCTCTCCCTTATCTCTCATTTCTCCTTTCCCTTCTCACTTGACACTTGTTCAGTTTATCAGGCATCTTTTATTTTTAATCAGCTTTATTGAGGTGTAATTAACACACAATAAGTGGCCATATTTAAAGTGTCCCCTGTTAAGGTTTTACACATGTGCATATCCGTGAAACCAGCACCACAGTCAAGTTAACATATCCATCGCCCCCAAAAGCATTCTGTGCCCCCTTGTCAGTTCTCCTTACCCCCAACCCCACTAAATATTAGTTTGCATTTTCTAGAATTTTAAATAAGTGGAATCAGATAGCGTGTACTCTTTTTTTGGGGGAGGTCTGGCTCTTTTTTTTTATTAGCATAATTATTTTGAGATTCATCCATGTTAATGCAGGCTTATTCATTATTATTGATGACTATTCCATTGTGTGGCTAACCACAATTTGTTCATCTATTCACTATGGATGGACACATCGTCACTCTTTGTTTTTGGGTTTTACCAATAGACCTATACTCATTTATGTAAAAGTCCCTGTATGGACATATATTTTCATTTGTCTTAAAGATCTAGAAGAACGGCATCTGAATCATGGGGTAGGCATATATTTACCTTTTAAAGAAACTTCCCAATTGTTTTCTAAAGAGACCGTACCATATTTCATTCCCACTGGTGGTGTGTTGGAGGTCTCATGGCTCCGCGGCCTCACCTCCTCTTGGTATGGCAGCTCAGATCTTAGGCAGTCCTCTGGGGGGGTGGGGGTGGTGGTGATGTGGACAAATGAGCCAGCTTTGTGCTTCCCCAGTATTTATAGCCAGGTGAAAAAAAACTAAAAGACATATCAAAACCGATGTTGAAGGAGAAAGAAATCCATTCTAAATGCTCCAAGAGAGGAGGATATAGCAGATGGGGGAGCAGGGGTGGAGCTGGTGGTGAGGGTGGGCATGTGGCTACGATGGGCCCAGGAAATCTATCTATCTGGGATTCCACCAACCTGGAGTGACTCTGAAAGTCTAAGCCAAGTAGTGTTTTCATAATTTTGCTATTGTCCCGTTTTGAATAATACAGCTGGGAGGATGGCAGTTAGGGTGAAGCCTTAAAATGTGGTCTCTGTTAATGTGGCTTTGATTTCGCCACTCATTGAAAAGTTCCTGAAGGGGTCACTTACGTTGTCGCTTATCCTGGACTGCCTATTAAGGAGGGAAATGATAAGCTTGCCTAATTTTCCCAAATTTGGGGAAGGACTAAATCCTCACACTCGTACCCTTTCAGAGCCTCCTGGTCCTATAACCTGCCTCCCTGCGTGATTGCCTGGAAGCCTGGTTTGGGGTACAGTAGGTCTTTCAAGAGATTCATCCTCTCGCTCTGGCTCTTATAGCCAGTGGATGGCATTTGAACTTACGTATTCTGGATCCAAAGCTGGCACTCCTTTTTTTTTTTTTTTTAAAGATTTATTTATTTATTTGAGAGAGAGAGAGAGAAAGAGAGAAGAGAGGGAGAGAGAGGAGGGGCAGAGGGAGAGGAAAGAGAGGATCCTCAAGCAGACTCCCCACTGAGCATGGAGCCCGATGTGGGGCTCGATCCCAGGACCCCGGGGATCATGACCTGAGCCGAAGGCAGACGCTCAACGACTGAGCCACCCAGGCGCCCCTGCTTAAACACATTCTAGTGACGAGGGTCTCCTGCCCCTGCCTGGGCATCTAGGGACACGTTTGGTGCTAGCATTATGAGAATTTTATCCTGTTTGTTGAGCTGAGGCGAATGTGGCCCGCTGCTTCTGGTGCGTTCTCTGAGCCTTGGCTGGCCTCCAAGACAGCACCTGAGGGTGTGAGCTATGGCTGCGGAACAGCCCAGGACAAAGTCCGCTGGGGACTCCATGGCCTTTGCACGAAAATCATCACGTGGCGGCTGGGCCCGTGCTAATTGGCTGCATTTGGACTATAACAACATTCAAATCCAGCAAGACAATTAAAACTGAAAATGATCAGCTGGGATTAAAAGGATTCATAGGGTAATTGTTCATAACAAGCTACACTGCTCCACGTAGCAGGAAGGGTTGACGGGACTGGAATTAATTATATTGGAATACTTGTTTATTTTTATAGAGTTTTTTAAAATCATTTGGATTTGGCCAAGTTGTGCCTTTCCCCAATACTCTGGGCTTTGGGTAACTGCCGTGGATATATCTGCCAAGTGCAGTTACTGCTGTTCTTGGAAACCACTAAGGCACGAAAACGCACTCGCCATTTATCAGCAAGATCAATCCTTTTATTGCCTCTGTAATAATGATGCCTACATTTGTATAGCGCTTGTAACGTGTTCAAAATGCTTTTACATACGTTATCTCACTCTGTCTTCACAGCGACCCAGTGAGATGGTTCAGGGCTAGAATTCCCATGTGGAGGTGAAAAAATGAAGGCACCGAGAAGTGAGCCACACAGCACACCGACAGGACAGCTCCGGCCAGAGTCCAGGCAGCCTGCTTCTCCTCTGTGCTGTTCGTCCTAGCGGACTAGAAAAGACACATCTTGTGTGCTAGGTGGGCAAGGCTTACCCTGCCGTCCAGAAGAAGAGAGAAAGTCATTTTGTGGAGGTTTAAGAGGAAGTTGAAACTCATTAATGAATTAGCCGTTTAAACTGAGAAACATTAAAAGAGGTCATCGATCACATAGGAGAGGTGCTTTTGGCAATGAGGTTGCTGTAGGAAGGCCAAAGCAAAGAACTCTGGTTTGGAGTTAGCAGCTTTGGGTTTGTGCTCTGCTTCTTCCCTTGCATGGCGGGGAGGGGTTTCTGTATCTTGTCATGTGACTATTCCTCTGCACTCTCAGTTTTCTCTTCTGTACAATGGGTCTAATGATGACCTTCACCAGTGTTATGGTGAAGGTCAAATGACAAATGGCATGTGCCAGAGCCCAAACGCAAGTTCCTTTTGTCACTGTCATTTTTCTGTCTGACGCCCCTATTTTAACTGACTGCGACATAATAAACAACAACAACAACAAAAACCTGGCCGCTTTTGCAGCCTGTTTCTCAAAAGACTTCACTCCCTATATATTAAAGTGTGTTTTAAAGTATGTTTTCCAATTATAATAGGATGAGTTACTAACATTTCAAAATTTAAGGAAAACTCTTCTGGGTAAGCACGAGGTGAACCAACTACCATAAACCAAACAACACCTAAAAGATGTGCCTTCCATTTCTGGTGCTCTTACTACTTCCAGTTTTTGGTGACAACCCTGCCCAGGCTGGCCAGACCTAATGTTTGTTCTGGGGCTGGAGTCTTCCAGAACTCATGAATGTAAAGCCGCAGGGTATAGTGGGGCCACTTCCAGATTTTGCAGTCCTGTAAAAGATGTTTTTGTGTGGTGCATTCTGGATTAACCCTTACCAGACGGAAAGTGTGGTCCTAGGCATTGTGCAGCACATGCAAAAATAAATAGGAGTTAGCTTGTCTCCCAGGTGGTGCTTAGAATCTAGTTGGGGCAAGAAGATGGACACACATGAAGTGCTTAGAATATTTGACCCTCGTGGAGCTCTTGCGTTGTGTCAGGAACCAGGCTGGACTTGCTGTAAGTCTTACATCTTTTCATCCATTGGAGTAAGTACTGCTGTTCTTACCCCCATTTTATAGCATAGGAAACTGAAGTTTAGAGGGTTTTAGGGCCTTTCCAGAGACAACTCAATCCATCTGCTTCCAAAGACCCTACTCATACCACCACTGATGCTACCAAACCCAATGAATGGGTGCCCCAGCCAGCCCCGAATCTGGGTTAATGGTCCAAAGTATCATTAACCAAAGTGCAAACGAATAGACTGCTTGCAAAAGAATTCACCTTAAGAAAAAGTGATGAGGTGAAAAGGGATGAATGACAGTGACTTCTGGGGTGTGACTGGCCTGGCTTTGAATCCTGGACCCATCACTCACAGTTGCAACTTGATGAGGGGCCTTGGAACTCCATCTTGACATCTCTGTGAAGGAGGGAGAATGTCCGTACGTCAAACAAGACAACCTTTGGGGAGCACCTGGCACAGAGGGACCAATATGTGGTTCCTTCATCCTAACCTCCCATTTAATAGCTGCTCACTGGCAGCCCCTGGCCTCGAGCCCCCTGCTCTGCCGCAGGCTGCCTTATCCGCCCTCTCTTCATAGATTTTATACACAAGGTGTCCCGCTCACCTGCTTTGAAGCTTGCCGGCTTCTGGCTTCCCTCCTCCCATCCCTGGTGTGTTCTTGGTCTAGGAAAGATGCCACATGTCCACCTTCTTGCATGGTTACTGACGGAGTTCAGCTTCCAACCTTGACAGTGGCCCTTAGAACAGGGTGTGTTTACAGTTCACAAATGTGTTTGGATTCCCTGGACCTGATGTCAGAAAAACCAGAACTTCAGCATGACCTCCAGCAGCCCAGACTGCCCCCCGGGATACTGTTGCTGGCAAGAAGTTTGTCCTTCAGCCGAGCTGAGCCCCGGGAGGACGGGACCCAGCCGAAGAAGTCAGAACCGCCTGTAAATAGATGCTGAGCTTGTTTCCAAATGTTTCACTGTCCTAAATGAAGCTCCATGCATGCACTTGTGTGCCCACGGGAGTGTCTCTGGGGGTATACATCTTGGAGAGGCATTGTGAGCTTCTAGATGGGCACACCTTCAGGCTGACTTAGTGCTGCCAAATGGCTCCCAGACTGGTTGCAAAAATTCACACTCCCTCAGAATCTATGACAATTCTGTTTCTTCATAACCTATCTGCTCTTGGTATTGTCTGACTTTTAAATTTTTACAAAACCGACATGTGAAATGATGTATCCTTGTTAGTTGAATTTGTATTTCCCAGACTACTAGTAAAGGTGAACATCTTTACATGTGCTTTTTTTTTTTTTTTAAAGATTTATTTATTTATTATTTTAGAGAGAGAGAGCGTGCCTACATAAGCAAGGCGGAAGGGCAGAGGGAGAGCGAGAGAGGATCTCAAGCAGACTTTGTGCTGAGCATGGAGTCTGACGCAGGGCTCGATCTCACGACCCTGAGATCATGACCTGAGCTGAAATCAAGAGTCCAACGCTCAACCCCCTGACCCACCCAAGAGCCCCTACATGTGCTTATTGACCAGTTGTGTTCCCATTGCTTGGGTGGCTCCTTCGGTTAAGTGTCTGCCTTTGCTAAATTTTTTTTGATTAACGTATAATGTATTATTTGTTTCAGGGGTACAGGTCTGTGATTCATCAGTCTTACACAATTCACAGCGCTCACCATAGCACATACCCTCCCCAGTGTCCATCACCCAGTCACACCATCCCTCCCAGCCCCCTCCACTCCAGCAACCTTCAGTTTGTTTCCTGAGATTAAGAGTCTCTTATGGTCTGTCTCCCTCTCTGGTTTGTCTTGCCTTTGGCTCAAGTCATGATCCTGGGGTCCTGGGATCGAGTTCTGCCTCCAGCTCCCTGCTCAGCGGGGGAGCCTGCTTCTCCCGCTCCCCTGCCCCTGTTTGAGCTCTCTCTCTCTCTCTCTCAAATAAATAAATAAATAAAATCTTAAAAAAAAAAAAATCCACAAAGTTTCATTGGCATGCAGGATACAAGACAGAGCGAGCACACGCTCCCGGGTGTAGCCACCTGGCTCTGAGCCTCGCCACCGCTCCTCACAAGCTGGGCAACCTTGACTCACCTCTTGGGGCCCCGTGCAGAGAAGGGGGCGACACCGCTCGCGAGCAGGGGCCGCGTTGTTGTCTGGCGGCCAATAAGCGCCCAGTGAGTTATAGTTACTATAATGGAGGTTTTCTCCTTTGGCATCAACCTCATTACCCGGATTGCCTTCCACATGAATGGAAGTCACGGCCGCTCTGGCCCCCCGTCGCGCCAGGCCAGCTGACGAGCATCCTACTGAGGAGGCTCTTTATTTCCTTTCGGGCTTCCTCCTCCACTTTGCTCCCCAGCAGGAGTGGTGGCTGTGGTGGAGGCCTCCTAAACTCATTAGCTCGGGTCTCCCACCTTCCTCCCCGCTCGCGTTTCACACGTTCCCCTGCATCATCTGGAGCTTTGCCGGGGAAGCCGCTGGTCTCTGCCGTCGGGCTGGGCCAACCGTGCCTGCCCCAGCGCTGAGGTGCGGGGTGCCCTTTTCAGAGGAGCGCCTTGGCTCCCGAGCTCAGCGGGGAGGGCTGCGCTGGGGAGAGCCAAGAGCATCCTTCCTGTGGGAGCAGCTATTCCGGGAAACCAACGCTCTCGGGGCATCTCATTAACATAATCTCAGGAATTAATGGCTTGATTGATGTCCCACGTTTCCCCACAGTTTTCTATAAATGATAATGTATTAAAACGAGATGGAGGAAAGAAAACATGACACGACATATATTATTTAGGTGTTTGCAGAGAGGCTGACACACAAACACACACGATTTATCAACAGTCATTTTTTGCACGGTGTTCTGAGCCCCAAGCCTCCAAGATGTAGAATTAATTTCATAGCAGGTGATTCTAGGCTATTTCGCATGGGCCATCTGTCGCTTCTTCATCTACCTTTCTGCTGTTACAATAATTAATCATTTCAGGGACTGCCTTGGCCCCAGAAAGTCCATTCTGGCTGAGAGCTCTACAAGAGTGGGTAGCACTGGAGTATTTGTTTCGAAGCCGTGTGTTTCCATGAAGCAGGTGTGTTTAAATATTTTTATCACTCACTTTTAGCTGTCCACACCAGTGGCTCAAGAGCTGAGGGCTGCTTCAGAGAATGTTAGATTGTTGTTGCTGGAACTGTTCACATTCTTCCTTTGCAGTTGCAGAAACCGAGTTCAGAGAGGTTACTTGAATTGTCCAGGGTCACACAGTGAATCTGAGAGAGCTGGGACCAGACCTATCAGCTTTTCATGCCTTGGTCCTTCTGGCTCTTGGTCTGAAGTGGTTCTTCCATAGATGGAAAGGAATGTCACCAGAAATAACAAGATAGCCCTAGGAACCCAAGGGGTAGCTCCATGTGGGACGTTTGGGGCACAATCAAATTAAGTGCTACAAGTCAATGATTTATTCATCCCAGGAATCAAATACCATCATGCTATAAGGTAAAATCCATGTTAGAAAAAAATCAGCTCTTTGAAGGAATGTGAGTCATTGGTACTGTGCTTGGTGTAACAGTCAAAGAGATAAAATACCAAGCCGTTTCACTGTCTGAGATGCATTTGCCTACTGAAGTGTATTGATTTATTAATGACACAAATAGTTATTGATTGACTATTTATGCCAGGCACTGGGCTAGGTGCTGAAAACACAATGATGAAACACACATGGAACTGATATTTTAGGGGAGGGACATACAATGAAGAATTCAACACAGATTGGGATGGTGCTTCAAAAGAAGTAAATAAGGGGCAGAGACAGGGAAGAACAGGTGATATTCTTCCCTACGTGTGAAGGTGCCTTTAGCTGGGATGGTCATGGAAGGCCCCTGGGAGAAAATCGCATTTGTGATTAGACCGGGAAGGATGGGAGCCGTGCACATGGCAGTGGGAGGGAGAGGGTTTCAGGTAGCGGGGTCTGCATCACAAAGGTGATGGAAGGAAGATTAGCATGGCAGAGATGGAGTCAGGGATGGGGAGGCTGCTAACGAAGAGGTTAAGAAAGCTAAGTGGGAGGCAGGTTGTTCAAGTCCGTCCTCACAGGTCATGGCAAAGAGTCTGCATTTGGCTCAAGGGAAGCTACTGGAGGGGGTGTAGCAGGGGAGTGCCAGAGTCTGCTGAACATTTTATTATGCCCATTTTACAGATGAGGAAACTGAGGTGCAGAGAAATAGTGTAACTTGGTGAAGGCCACCCAACTTTCTGACTCCAGAGCCCAGGCTCTAAGCAAACTATGTCCTAGGGGCCGGATCCAGCCTCCTCTCTGTTTTGTTGTAAATAAATTTTCACTGGAACACGGCCATGTCCATTTGCTTACATTTTGTCAATGGTCGCTTTCCCATGACAAGGGCAGAATCAAGTAGTTGCGACAGACGCCATATGACCTGCAGAGCTTAAAATACGCACTCAGTGGCCCTTTAGAGAGAACGCTTGCCAATTCCTGCACTAGCCTGTAGCCTCATTGGGGAGGGATCATGTCTACCTTGCTCCTGGTGTTTCCCCAACATCACCAGCAACTGGGAATAGCCAGGGTCCAATAAACATCTGCTGAGTGAATGAAGAATGGGGGGTGGGTGCACAGAGCCAAGAAATCAAAGGGCCAGAGATTGGATAGACAGGATCAGCATGAGATAAGAAGCGCTGGTGGGTGAGCACAAGTCCTGCTTGGTTTCAGCTGGTGGACCAGCTTGGCTGCAAGGGAGGAGCAGGGTGTCAGGCTGGACAGATCCCCTGGGGGTCGATTTCGAAGAGCCTTGAATGCCACCATCATTAACTGCCGAGACCTTTAAGTGGCTGAGTTAGCAGTCACAGAGGCTCTGGAAGAGACCTGCTTTTCCAAGATGAAGATTATAATTGGTTATTGATGTCCTATTTGTATGCTAATGCTGCTCAATAAAGTAGCTAAACCATAATTAATGCTCTGGCTTCCTCTAAAAAAAGCCCACTGAAAGGTCAATGGATTTCATATAATAAATTATTAAATAATGGGAAACACAGGAAGTTAGGCTTCTCAGCTCTAATCTTTTCAGGTTTTATTAACCATCATTTATTAAAAGCTCTGACAATGTTTACATTTTGCTACAGCCACCTCTACCAGTTGGGAGTCAGTGTTGAGTGGAAAAATACATTGTTTGCCAGACTTCATCTGTTTGGAAATCAAGACAGCATTACCTCTGTGATCTGACTTCTCATCGCTGTGTGTCAATGTGAAGTCAAATGGCGCGGCAATGCCTTGGCAGACCTTCTGCTATATGGAAACCGTGATGAACAGCTCTGCAATGTCAGTTAGATTTATTTGGTTATCACAAAAATACACCAGGACGCTTTGTGGATAAAATCCTTACTCCTGTCCCGCAAATTCAGCCAGAGGGAAGATCTCACTCGTAAGGAATGAGCAGGACAAAAAGATGCTGATGAGCTTGGGCTCTAGGGTCAGACTGTCTGGGTTTGAACCTCCGTTTCACCTCTCAGTAGCTGTGGACCTTGGATTTAGCTCTTCTGTGCCTCCCATTTTACTGAGCTAGAATAGAGGGGTGTGAGTGATATTTAGAACACAGAGGTGTGGTGACTAAAAAAGGGCAGATGAAATGCTCTGGACAGTGCCTTGTGCACAGTAGATATCCAATAAGCATTAGGCATCATCATCATTATTATATATGTCTATATTTTTTTTCTTCTTTTGAGAGAGTGAGAGTGTGTGTGCACGTGCCCATGAGTGGGGGTGGGTGGGGCAGAGGGAGAGAGAGTCTCAAGCAGACTCTGCACTGAACGTGGAGCCCGATTTGGGGCTGGATCTCACAAACCTGAGATCATGACCTGAGCTGAAATCAAGAGTCAGATGCTTAACTGACTGAGTCACCCAGGTGCCCCAGGCATTATTATAACTGTAAGGTTTAAAGTGCTCAAGGCCAACAACCCACAATGAGACCAAATGGATTGGTACATTTATCAGGTTTAAGTTTTCTCTCCATTCATCATTCATTGGCAGTTGACCTACCAGCCCAATATCGTGTTTTGGGAAGATGCTAAAGGAGTATAAGCTGAGATCATGCTAGTTGTCAAAGAATTTACAATTCTTTTTTTTTTTTAAAGATTTTATTTATTTGACAGAGAGAGGGAACACAAGCAGGGGGAGTGGGAGAGGGAGAAGCAGGCTTCCCGCTGAGCAGGGAGCCCGATGCAGGGTTTGATGCCAGGACCCTGGGATCATGACCTGAGCCGAAGGCAGACGCTTAACGACTGAGCCACCCAGGCGCCCCAGAATTTACAATTCTTGGTGAGGAATCAATTCAAGGGCAACCCGGGGTACTACTAATCAAACTCACTTGTTCATTCGTTGGGCAGCCTCTATGTGTCAGGGGCCAAGTTGTGTACTGGTGACACGGGGATGAATCAGAAGAACATTGTTGACAGTCTAGTGAGGCCAAGACAAGAATCAATACAGGGTGGTAAAATCAGTATTAGAAATGTTTTCCCCAAAAGGATATGAGGACCTTTGGTTTTTAGCCCTCATTCTAAATGATGGGATTTTGGCAAATTTCCGGCCTTAATTTCCCCATTTCCTGTTTGAGCCTGAGACATAAAAGATGTTTGCCACACCCAAGGACTCACTCCCTGAGAATGCAGAGTGTTTTACATAGAATCATTGTTCAACAATCAGATGATTGATGACCAGCTTCCAAAAAATACACTGCAATGGTGAAAGTCATAAGGTTTGTTAGAATCACACATAATCCCAGCATCTTAACATAGCAACTCTAACTCTGTATGAACTTTTCTTCTGGTCCTTTTTTTTTTTTTCCTGTCATGTTTTCAAGTGCAGTTTTAGCTGTAATTCCCATCAAATGACACACATAGTGATTTTTTTTTTAGGACCATAGAATCAAATATTAAACATAATCTCAGAACACACTCTCATTTTTTCAAGCCCATAGAATTTTGTGTCCTCATGTTTCCTGTTTGAATTCAGCACTACAAAGTGTTTTGACATTGTTGCTTGGTTTTAACAAACCTGAGTATCATGGTTGTTGCTGTTGAATGTGTGAGTTGGCTGGCTTTGCATCTGTCAAACACTGTACATTCTGACTTATTTCCAATTATGTAAATTTCCCAAGAGTAAAGGAATAGGGGAAGCAGGCAGGGTCCATGTTGACCTTGGCCATGAAAAGAATGTCAGAGAAACACTGCTCTGGTAGTCATGGCCGGCTGATTTGACCCATGTCTTCACCATTTTAGATGCCACCTACGTATACTTGGTGGCAGAGGTGATAATGCCAATTACCATGTGAGAATGACTATTTTAAAAAAAATTAATAGACTATTTTTAAGGGCAGTTTTAGGTCCCTAGAACAATTGAGCAGAAAGTAGAGTGATCCTTATACCTCCCCAATCCCACCTACAGTTTTTCCTATTGTTAACATCTTATGTTAAGTTGGTGTATTTGTAACAGTTGAAGAACCAATATCGATACATAATTATTAGCTGAAGTCCATAGAATACATTAGGGTTCACTCTTTGTGTTGTACATTCTGTAGTTTGGACAAATGTATAATGAATGACATATATCAGCTTCACAGGATTATACAGAATCGTTTTACTGCCCTAAAAATCCTCTGGGCTCCCTCTAAGTCCCCCTTCCTCCGTCCCCTCAGATCCATGGCCACCACTGGCCTTTTACTGTCTCCCTAGCTTTGCCTTTTCCAGAATGTCACATCGTTGGAACCACAAAGTATGTAGCCTCTTCAGATTGGCTTTTCTTTTTTTTGCCTGGCAAAACGCATTTGAGGTTCCTTCATATCTTTTCACGATTTGATAGCTCATCCATTTTTATCACCAAATACTATTCCACTGTATGGATATACCACAATTTATTCGTGTATAAAAGGACAGCTTGGTTGCTTCCATGTATCGGCAATGATGAATAAAGCTCCTGTAAATATGTGTGTAGATTTTTGTGTGGACTAAGTTTTCAGCTCATTTGGGTAAATAACAAGGAGCACAATTGCTGGATTGTGTGTTAAAATTTTTGCTTTTTTATTTTCTTAACTTAAAAAAGCCTAGGTACACTTTAAGAGTTCTCTACAAAGTTATATAGGAACAATTATATTTGAAACATTTCAGTGTGTGCGTGGGGCGGGGGGGGGGGTAGGGGCTGGTGGTAAATGTGTTCGTTCCTACCTCCTTGCAACAGTAAATAAGGGGACAGTCTGGCATGTACACTCCATAAAAACTTTCTAGATCTAGGGGTGCCTGGGTGGCTCAGTCAGTTAAGTATCTGCCTTTGGCTCAGGTCATGATCCTGGGGTCTTGGGATCAAGCCCCGCATCAGGCTCCCTGCTTGGCGGGGAGTCTACTTCTCCCTCTCCCCCCACCCTGCCCCCTGCTTGTGCTTTCTCTCGCTATCTCTCTCTCTCTCAAACAAATAAATAAAATTAAAAAAAAAAAAACAACTTTCCCAATCTAAATACTTCAGTACACACTCTTTTGAACTCTATTGCATTAATAAACTTTGGTCATTCTGCCAGCCAAGGAGCTACAAAATTTTCTCTGTGGGTAAGGAACACCCTTTATTACCATAGTTGAAAAATGACTAAAAAATCCATAGAAAACAGGGACAGTCTGGGTGGCGCAGTCTGTTAAGTCCCTGACTCTTGGTTTGGCTCAGGTGGTGATCTCTGGGTTGTGAGATCGAGCCCTGGTGTCAGGCTCCATGCTCAGCAGGGAGTCTTGCTTAAGACTTTCTCTCCTTCTGTCCCTCCCCACCTCAAATAAATAAATAAATATTCAAATAGAAGTTAGATAAGTGTGACCCACACTTCATTTTACCTCATTTGATTATCTTTAGTGAGAATTAGTGTGATGAACACTAAGATTTTCATGACTTGGTTTTGACAAATACTGAGGTTTTGCTAGTGCTGCTTTATCCATCCCTTGGTTTTTTGCTTCATTATTTTAAAATAAATACTGCACATCCTATTTACACTATTTGTAATGGCTGCCTACTCTTACACATTACATTGAGTGAATTATGTTCCAAAAATTTTTCCATTGTTGGATAGTAAATAACACCACAGTGGATATCTTAGAGTCTAAAGCATGTTGATATTTCATGAAGGCTAATATATGAAACCTTTCTCTTCCTCCTACAAGATCTGGTACAATGAGAGAGAAGTGTTAGGGTCAAATGGATGGAAAATAAGGTATTGGCCATGTGGATTTCCTCAAATTTTCTCCCCTGAATCACCTTCACATCTTTTCTTGCTCAATGTAGAACCAAACGAGCTTCCCAAAGGCAGCATGGAGAAAGGGAGTCCAACATAGGTCTGAAGGCTCTTGTTGGGCTTCATGTCCCAAATGTACCCATTTGCCGAGTGCTTCTCTCCCAGTTGAGGCAGCATGAAAGAGGGGAGGATTCTGACTCTTCTAAGGTATGGAATTTCCCCCTGTAAAAAGAACCCCGAGGACTGGGAGATAAATGGTCCCCCTTACAAAAGATTTTGGATTAATCTCCAGGTGGGGGTTTCCTGAATCAAAGAGTAAATGTAATTTTATGGCATGGCGCCAAATTGCTTTCCAAAAGAGCTGTACCTTTGTATGTTCCTACAAACCATGAATGAAGCTGCCCAAATTTTAAATTGGCCAAATTGCATAAATACCTTTAGCATTATTGTATTCCAATAATAAGACTGCTGAGCAGAAATCCTTGACTGTTCCCTGGTAGAGCTTGCCAAAACCAAACTAATCAAACTGGGTGTTAGCACCCTTATGCAGACAGTGGGGGATGCCTGAACTGAATCAGGCACCAGTTGGAAAGCATGAAATTACTGACTTTGTTTAAATCTAACTGCAATTTATCTGAAAGAACAGCACTGAAAGGTGACATTTGTCTTAGTGAGTTTCCCATTCATTTCTGGAGCCGGAGTTCATCAGTCATGCAGCTCAAGTGCATGATACACGCAGATGAATATTTATTATAGATGATGGAGTATCCTTCTGGCAACATAATACACTTCTTTCACATGAAAAGGGAATTCAAACAGATCCATGATGGACTGCTTGTGTGACTGTGGGGGCCTTTCCCCTCCCTTCCAGGGAAATCCGTGGAGAATCTGCCATTTTGGTTAAGGGAGAATCCACTTGGTTAGTGTCCATGTGTAAAATGGTTTAAAACATCATGACTAGTTAAATTGAATTAAGTAAATTTGGAAATTAAGGAAATAGTGGAAAATAGTTGCTACCTCAAAAATAATTCATTACCAGTTGAAAAAAAACAGTTACATATCTGAATTCAGCCAATAGTTTTAGAGCATATTGGTTGTTTGAATATAACCCCCATTGTTTGAATCTTTGTAAATTTATATGTGAAGATACAGACTTGGCCTGATTCACAGAGTTTCTATGCACTCAAAAAGGATCTTAAAATAAAGCATGCATTTCCAACATTGATCTGACACTGGAGGTTAAGTGCTTCTTTCTTAGGAAATGCAAGATCAAAGACAATGAAATGACAGGAAAAAATATACTCAGAGCATCATTTTTTCTTTTTTAATTTAGAAGCTACTCTTCTTCCCAGGAGAGCTGAGCAGAAAAATCACTAGAAAAATAGCTTCCTTGTGCCCATTAAGCTACCTTTTGTTTTCTTTTGATGACCGATGGGAATCTTGTTCATTAAAATTGTATGGATGCCTTCTCCTTTCCTCCCACTGTTTATTTACACATAAAAAATAGATGATTTCAAGAATTCAAACATCATGCTTTCCAAAGCTGCTGAAAATGTCCACGAACAGTCATCTGTGTTCTCAGAACCATCAGGACTTGCCTAAAATATACAACGGTGTATTCAAATGGGTATCTTTGTGGAGGTGTGGACAAGGCTGGGGATCTGAGGAAAAGCAGCATTACAACAAACCTTCCTTGTCTTGTTTTAACAAAGAAGAATCACCCTCCCTCCACAGTCTCCAGACACATGCCTTTCCCATTATGTGCTCGATGGAAGTTACAGGAGGCACAGTGAGTATGGGGAGACTGAAACCAAAAGTACGGCCATTGAGGAAGATTAAACTCAACTTGACCTCCAAGGCTGATGGACAAATGATGATTAGAAAGAGGATATGCATATCTAAATTGCATTTTATCTCTATTACAGTCTAACGACATTACTAACATTGCTGTTTGATAATTTGTCAACGTGAAAAAATGTCCACTTATCTCTGGCTATAAAAACAATCATTGATTTAGCCCCTCAACATGGGTCTTGCCAAATTATCATGGGCAGATGGTCAGACCATCGAATCAGAGTTGGATCCAAATCACGTCTGTCTTTCCTCTCTCTCTCCCTCTCCATTTCTCCTCTTCTCTTCCTATGTCCCGAACAAGCGTTACTGTGTTCCTGCTCCATGTTTAACATGGTCTGGTGTCTGTTTGTACAGATTACTCCCTGATGATTGTGGCCAAGTCACTTGAAATCTTGCAACTTTGGTTTTCCCCTCCTTAAAAGGGGAATGGATTCTGCCCTGAGTAACTCACAGAGTTGTTGAGAATCATGAAAGTCAAAACATTTGTAGGCAGTAAAGTGTTCTAGAAACATGAAAATCCAGGTCCCAGTTGGGCTACAGTATTCATTTATGTGTTCATGGAGCACTCACTATGTACTAGGCAATGGGCTGAATTTAGGGTATGTGCAAATTCATAAAACGTACTCCCTGGGCTTTCTACTTTTTCAGTCCAGTGGGGGAGACAGAGGTGTAAAGAATGTAGACAGGGGAGCTGGTGTTGGGAAGAACAGCCAATACAGACAAGAGGGCATGTGTTAAGGTGTAGAGGTGGGGACAGTGCATGGCAGCAAAGGGTCATCCTTTGCCTTGTGAACATTGCTGTTTGTTAGTCTAGACTCCACCCCTGCGTCGCTGTATTCCTTGTGACCTGGACCAGCCCAGGTGGGGTCTGTCTGTTTTGCTGTTTTGCTGTAATGGAATCATCATGTGGCTGCTGGTGAGGGATAGAGGTGAAACAGAGAAGCTGATGCAGAGTGTAGACATGAGGCTGACTTGGGGGGATGCCCATTCTCTTGCATTCGTCCCTTTGGCTGGTGATCTGGTGCACTGGATGAATGACATGACCTGGCAGGATCCATTCAGATCACGGACTTCCCGGGTCCCTGGGAAAAAGGAGCACCGGGAACAGCCTCTCAGATGGCACAGCTGGAGACCTCCTCAGCCCCAGGACACAGACGCTGTAGCAACACACACAGAATGGAGTCAAACAGACTGGCTCTGATTTGTAACTTCCACATACACTCTCTGTCTGATCTAGAGCAAGGTCCTTGAGTTTTAGAAGTCTCGATTTGTTGTTTGAAAAATGAGAGTAATAGTAACTGCAGGCCTGTCGTGTTGCTGCGGGGGTTACGGCATGGCTCCGTACACGGCTTCCTGCATAATAAGCACTTAGTCAATGCTCCTGGTGCAGGGATGACCTGTTTCCTAATTTTGAGAGAATTAGTGGGAGGGGAGTGGGGAAAGAAAAATGGTGTCATCTTTTCCATGGGTACGTACCACTTGCTACTTTCAGAGGGAGATTTCTTCTTTCTTTTTTTTTTTTTTTTTTAAAGATTTTTTATTTATTTGAGAGAGAGAGAATGAGAGAG
>NW_022589721.1:21839159-21975624 GCF_004348235.1 Phoca vitulina | reverse complement strand
TTCTTTCTTTCTTTCTTTCTTTCTTTCTTTCTTTCTTTCTTTCTTTCTTTCTTTTCTTTCTTTCTTTCTTCTTTCTTTCTTTCTTCCTGCAAGACAGCAGTCAAGAGGGAGGTGTTCCAGCTCTTAAACCAGCTGCTGCAAAGGAACTTTTCCTGCAGGTGCTTCCGTACAGTTTTCCCAGTGGGTGTTTCCAGGGTGTACTTCCTAGCCTGTGTGGTCTGTAAGGTCCTCTTTCCAGCTGGGCAGCCTGCACTGTGTTGCAGCAACATGGAGCCCCTGAATCTTAGTGGTTTATGACAGCAAAGGTTGGGTTCTTACTCATGTTACCCATCCATTGGGGGTTGGCAAGGGATGGATGCTTGGATCCTCTTGGTCCCTCAGGGATCCAGCTGAGAGATGCTCCATGAAATCGGTTCCATGAATTTCAAGGCAGAAAAAGGGAATGTGGTAGATCTTGCATTGGTTCTTAAAGATTTTCCTGGAAGCGACATACGTTACTCTTGCTCACAATTCCCTGGACGGAGATGGGAAGGGCAATCGCCCCCTGAACTGGAAGGAGTGGAGAACTAGAAATATTTGCTGACTAGCACTGACGATGCCCAGGGCCTCCAACGGCCCCTTCCCTTTCTTCCTCGATCGTGGAAGCCTGACTTTATTAGGGTCACAGTGTGATGAGCCATGGACAAATTGCTATTGCTCTAACGAAGACATGGCGATTCCGTTCATCTTTGCCAAGGTTGGTCTAGACTACAGGTCAGCATGTGACCACCTCTGACCCGTACCCTGCTTGAGGACCTTCTGGAAAAAGTCTCTCGCTGATAAAGGGAGAGAATGGCACAAAGAAAGTTTTTTTGTTGTTGCTGTCCCCTTTCTTCCCCACCCTGCCTTTCTCTCTTCTGTGGGATACTGTAACTGTTAGTGTTACTGTGTGAGACAATTAAACTATTATATTGTTTAAGCCCCTCTATGTCAAAATTCTGTATTTTTAGCCAACACAGCTGCATCTCATTCTAACGAGTAGACTATGTCCGTGTTTCCTAAACTTGCCTACTCAGAAGAGGCATTTATTAAAAAGAGATTCCCAGGCCCCTCCCTAGAAGATTCCTAGCAAGTAGGTTAAGGGTGGGACCCAGGAACCTTCATTTTAACAAGTGCCCTGAGGTGATTCTTATGATTAAAGTTTGAAAGATACTGTGCCAGATATTTGTAAAATTCCTCCTCACACTTTTTAAGCAGGAGGCTGACTGCGGTTTATGAATGAATATTTACATGTGTGGTTTGCTTATTTTTAAAGACCCACAGCAGCAGTATGGAAGGTGTTCTAGAGGAACCAGGGAGTGGGAGCGAAGAGAACCGAAGTCCAGGGGAGAGGACATGAGGCCTGAAGGTCAGGTCAGGAGAGCCAGGGAAGTGAAGAGAAATCCCACACATCAGTTGGACTTGGTGACTGAGCAGGTTTGGGAAGCAAGCGAAGAATCCAGGAGGACCTCCGGGTCTCTGGGTTGGGTGACTGGGCAGCGTGGTACCCTGACTGAGGCAGCAGATGCAGATGAATGGGTGGGTCTGAGGAAGAAGAATAGAGGCAGGTTTGCATGCGCTCCATGTGAGGTGTCAACGGGGGGGAGCTATAGACACCCCTTCCCCAGGCAAGACCTGAGCCGTGGTGGTGGCTGTGGGAGAGGAAGTGAATAATCCGGGCAATAAGCACGCTGTCCAGCCAAATCTCCTGGTTCTGGCCAGGCCACTGGCTCTAATGTCTCTTTTTAGTCTAAAATATTTCCACTTCTTTGTGGGGTCATTTTGTCTCCCCAGCTTAGTCAGGAGTCAAGGCAATGAACAGGCTGATGTATCCATTCATCCAATCATTCATTCATTCATCCAGGTGTGGTGACTAATCTATACTAAGAGCTAAAGATGAATTGATGAAACAGATAGCTTGGACCAATAGGGAAATCAGACAAAAAGAAGACAAAAAAGAAGAAAAAAAATAAATGAAATTCTGAACTATGAGAAAGTTCTATGATGGAACCAAACTTTGTTCAGGAAGGAGACAGTGTAGTGGGATGAACACAAGGTTTGGGGAAAAGAGACACAAACTTGGGCTCTCACTGTCCAGCTTGGCAGCTTCTGACAAGTTGCAGCCTTAGTTCCTTCATCTGTAAAATGGGATTCCCTCCGTACCTCACAACTGTTGTATGATTTCGGCTGAGTGATGTTGTGGTAACAGACCACATCTTGGTGGCTCACAAGAACCCAGTGGGTTTCTTGATCACATTTCATGTTGGTTGCAGGTTAGCTACAGCTCTAGGCCATGTCCACTTCTCTCTGAAAGGGGCAGCTGGTATCTGGGACACTGGCATTTTTGTGGCAGAGGAGAAGAGTAATGTTGGAACCACATGCCTTGCACCACTCCTGCTTGGACATGGCTCAGAGTTTCACCTGTATTCTGTCCAAAAAAATTCTTGTGGCTTGGTCTGGGGTGTGAAGTTCTCTTCCATCGGGAGGGCAGTGGGAGAAATATGGTAGGAAATATCAACTCACTTTTAAAAAAACATTTTGCTGATTCTCAAGCACTTTTCCATTTTATATAAAGGATTCATATAAAGTGTTAATCTCAAAAGTCACAAAAAAAGTGTTATGGACTTATTTTGAAGGTATTTTCATGACTTTCCTTTGTACTCTAAAAGATCCACTGTTTCAATGTCACATTAACAAAATTAACTATTCAAAAAAATTTTTGCTGAAATTTTACATATGTTGTATGTCAATAATAAACTTACAAAGGGTGTACCCAATAAGGTAGCAAGTATTTTGAAAAAAAAAATGCAAGCCACAGATGTGAAAATCAGTTTAGGTAGATAGGTTAAAGTTCTTGTCCAATGTACGTTCAAATGCAAGCATTAAGAAATAATCCCCCATGTTGATTGCAGCATTCTTCACAATAGCCAAGACATGGTGATAGGAAACAACCTAAGGGTCTATCAGTGGATGACTGGATAAAGAAAAGGCAACACACACACACACACACACACACACACACACACACACACACGGGAATATTCTCGCTCTCTTTTTTTAAAGATTTTGTTTATTTGTTTGACAGAGAGAGACACAGTGAGAGAGGGAACACAAGCAGGGGGAGTGGGAGAGGGAGAAGCAGCCCTCCCATGGAACAGGACCCTGGGATCATGAGCTGAACTGAAGGCAGGCACTTACGGACTGAGGCACCCAGGCGCCCCAGTGGGAATATTCTCTTATTCAGGCATAACAAATAAGGAAATCCTGTCATTTGCAATCACATGGATCTTCTTGAAGGCATTCTGCTAAGTGAAGTAAGACAGAGAGGTGGCGCCTGGGTGGCTCAGTCGTTAAGCGTCTGCCTTCGGCTCAGGTCGTGATCCCAGGGTCCTGGGATCGAGCCCCGCATCGGGCTTCCTGCTCTGCAGGAGGCCTGCTTCTCCCTCTCCCACTTCCCCTGCTTGTGTTCTCTCTCTCGCTGTGTATCTCGCTCTGTCAAATAAATAAAATCTTTAAAAAAAAAAAAAAGACAGAGAAAGACAAATACTGTTTGTTCTTATTTATATGTGAAATCTAAAAAAAGCTAAACTCATAGAAACAGAGTAGAATGGTGGTTGCCAGGGGTCAGGGTTGGAGATGTTGGTCAAGGCCACAAACTCCCAACTTTAAGATGAATAAGTTTTGGGGATCTAGTGTACAGCATGGTGACTCTAATTATAAATACCATATTATATACTGAAAGGTGTTAAGAGAGTAGGTCTTAAGTATAATCACGTAGAGAAAAAGTGGTAGTTATGTGAGGGGATGGAGCTGCTAACTAACCTTATTGTGGTTGTCATTTCACAATATATACCTTTATTAAATCATTATATACCTTAAACTTGCATATGTTGTATGTCAATAATATCTTAATCAAGCTGGAGAAAAACAGAAAACAGAAAAAAAAAAAGAAAATTCTGATTTCCTGCAGTTGCATTTAAAAAACCATCCCAAGTTATGGATTAATTCAGGGAGAGATATGCGAGTCACCTGTGTGCCAGTTTGACGAGAGTGGTGATGGTGACTGAGGATGAAGAATAACAAACGTATGAACATCCCCATTTTTCCTGATGGGGACATCAGAATCCACACATGTTCCATCATTTGCTCCAGGTCTCACAGTTTGCATTTGATCCAGGTTGGCTGATGCAAGGCTCTGTGTTCCCAACCACCAGGCGCTGTAGTGGCTGTGGGCTGGTGTGAGGTGGGCAGGTGTTCGGCTCTCCACGCAGAAGCTCTGGTGAGAAGAGGGAGGAGTTTCTCTGAGACCCACACTCTCTCTGACAGGACAGGGGAGGATTCCCAGGGCTCCCCGAGACTCTGCTACACCACTTCCTGGAGCTACCACCTCAAAGATTGGATAGATAATCGCTGAAGACGGCAAGGAAATCTCTCCATTGCTAATGACCTTGATGTGGTTTGCCAGGGTACAAGTTCATGTCGCTGTAAACAGTCTTCTTTATCAAAGAGGCAGGAGGCACCCATGGCCGGGGTCCTTTCAAGTCAGAACTCATGAGAACAGGGCTGCTTTTCCTCCTTGAGAAGAGAGGGTAAGAATGGCCCATCTTCTCAGTACCCAGGCTGGAATATTCTACACTAATCCAACTCCTATAAGCCGTCACTTACTCATTTTTGACTCCTGGGTGAATTTTCTTCTCCTTCCAAAGCCAGATTCAGATATCAGGAGACCAAGGTATATTTACTTATCCCGGGCATGTCATTTGCATATGTCACTAGGGTTGACTTGTCTATGATTAAGTGGCTGCTAAAGGAACAACTTGTTGAATGCGTTATCTTTTTCTTTGTTTTTCTTCCTCACTTCACTGTGGACACACTGGCCTTTTCTAGAAAGGCTGAGAGACGCAGACCTGCTGAGGGAAGGTCAGAATGGCATGAGGAGGGGTGAGAATCACAGGCATTCTTGAGGTCTAGTTTAAACTCTGGCATGATGGGGACGCCTGGGTGGCTCAGTCGTTAAGCGTCTGCCTTCGGCTCAGGTCATGATCCTGGGGTCCTGGGATCGAGCCCCACATCGGGCTCCCTGCTCGGCGGGAAGCCTGCTTCTCCCTCTCCCACTCCCCCTGCTTGTGTTCCCTCTCTTGCTGCATCTCTCTGTCAAATAAATAAATAAAATCTTTAAAAAAAAAAACTCTGGCATGATGATATTTGCCACCCACTGAGTATTTTACTACATCAGGCACTGTGTGAAGAACTTGAGATGATGATATAGCTTTCATTAAAGCTTCACCAGAACCTTACAAGGTAAACACTCTTGTTCCCATTTTACCATTGAAGGGGCTGAGGATTAGAGTTTATCTAACAACACAAGTCCACTCACCTAATCACTGGCAGGGCTGAATTCAAATTGAGGTTGATCTGGCTTCAGAGCCTGTCCTTCTCACTGTTCTTCTCTTCCTCATGTGGCGATGTTGCACCTACCCCTCTCCTCATGCCACATGACTGGCAGTGTCCCCTCTAGGAGGGAGGGAGTTACCTCCCATCCACCTTGACTGACTTTGGGTTTGGTCATATGACTTGGTTTGGTCAGTAGATTGTAAGTAGATGTGACACATGCCACATTATGAATCATATAAGTTTCTGTCAGCTCTCTTGCTTTTCCCATCAAAGTGGCACACTCCACACAGAGGCTATTCCTTCAGTTTGGATCTCAGCACGAGAAGACATGTGGAGCAGAGTGTCTCAGTCTGTTCAGGCTGCTATAAGAGAAATACCATATACTGGGTGGCTTATGAACAACAGAAATTTATTCTCATTGTTCTGAGGGCTGGGAAGTCCAAGATGAAGGCACTGGAAGATCCGTTGTCTGTTGAGAGCCTGCTTCCTGGTACATAGGTGGCCACCTTTTTGCTGTGTCCTCACAGAGTGGAAGGGATGAGTGAGTTCTCTGGAGTCTCTTTTATAAGGGAATGAATTCCATTCATGAGGGCTCCACCGTCATGACCTAATCACCTCCCAATACCCTCACATACCCTCACCTCCCAATACCCCCAAATACCCTCACATTTGTCATCAGGTTTCAATATATGAATCTTGGTGGGGGGACACAAATATTTAATCTATAGCACAGAGCCATCGCTGCTGACCTACAGCCATCAACATGCAACATAAGCTAGAAATAAGTTTTTGTTCTTGTTCTAAGTTACCAAGGTTTTGGTGCTTTTTGTGGCTGTACCTAAATCTGACCAATACGTCCAAGGATATTCTGAGACACATGGATCATGAAGATAGTAATAATCTCAGGGAGATGGTCTTGGATTTGATTCTGATCTGTGCCACCTGGGATGGGTTGATAATAATATCTTTGGGAATCAGTGTAAGTAAGTAGTTATAAAAACACTTGTGAAACCATAAAGTTTCATAATCATATTCATAACCCCAGTATTTTCATGGTGTGGAACTTTGTTCCATTTACTTTATAAAGTTCATGAAGGCAGAAGCCATGTCTATTTTGTTCAAGAGTATATAGTGCATGTCACAAAGAAGATGTTCAATAACTATGTAATGAATGAATGATGTAGGAGGTCTTATGCAATGAGAAAGTGTTCTGTGAGCAAATACAATTTTGACCTGCTGAGCTGAACCAGCTAATTTCTTGTGGAACTTCTCAGAAACTTCAATGCATTAAAGTGAATTGTGACTCTTAAGGGGGAGATGGGGCTAGTAGGCAGCATTTCACAAAAATATATGACCATGAAACCCTTTTCTTCTTGGGAACATCTCATAGGATGAGATGCTTTGTTTTTCACCTTAGCCTGTGGACTAGATCTCAGATGGGGTCATTGTCTGTAAGCTGACTAGAATTAGAAGTGGTCCTGTAATTGGCTGGTTGCATTTCTGATCATTTCTGTCTAAGAGAGCTTCCATATTGGCAGGAATATCGCATTGTTAATTTGTACCTGGATTTCCAAATCTGTGCAAGGGGGATGTCTTCCCTGCCTGTCTCATATTTTGGAGGAAAAAACAAGTGAGACTGGGAAGTAGACTGAGCTACTTGAGAACAGAGTCTGTGGCTTATTTCCTGGGACCCCAGAACCTATGAGCTATCACATGATGGAACTCAACACATATCTGCTGAGGGAATGAATAAATCACTGTACTAATCCAGGGCAAGTGGTAGGACCAAGATGGAGTTGGGCCTGCACAGAGGTGACCTGGTAACATCCTCCAATAAAGCAACCAATTTTTACCTAGGTTTACCACAGCAAGAGTTCCACTGTGGGCATTGAGCCTACACCATTTAGGAAAACAGTGAGTTTGTGTAGTAAGAAATCACAAGGAGTGTGGTTGATGTCACTGCTGTGTCAACTTAATCTATTCCCAACACTTATTCCCTGCTAACAGAGCCCTGATTTTGTTCACCTTCCTTTGAGACTGTGTCTTTCAGACGTAGAGAATTAGTCTCAGCCATGAAGGTGGCCTCATTCTCCTTGCCAGGGATTGGTTTAAGTGCCGACATGTGAGACATTTCTGGCCCATAGGATATGAGGGGAAATTTGGATGATTGAGAAACATTTTTCAATCTTAACAAGAGACACCAGAGAGGGGATGATTTCCTATTTTTCACATTTCCCCTTTGCTGAACTTGCTGTGTCCAGGTATAATGCCTGAGAAACTCTGGCCGCCATCTTGTCATCACAGTAGAGGTACTGTGGAAAGTGCTGGTTTCTTCAAGAGTTCCCTGACGTTTTGAACTACGCAGTCCTGGTGTCTCTGCACCCAACTTTATTATTTTTTGAGACAATGGATGTGTTTATTGTTCGACCATGTTGGGTTGGCTATTCCTTGCAGTTCGAAGCTTCCTAACAGATGCAAGATGATGCAACAATGGGCAAGGAGCTTATCTATCCTCCATGGTCTCACAGCCTTGCTTCAAAAGCCACAAGGCAATAATTAATGCCCTTGTGGTCCGATTCATGCCATAATACAGGTATAAATGAGATGCACAGGGGAATGAGCTTGCTCTGCCATGGAAGGTAGGCTTCAGAGAGGAGGTGGCTTTCAGTGGAGGCTTGAGTCAGATGGACCTTGCAATACAGGTGGAGGGAATGGTGCACTCAAAGGCAGAGAGATCTGAGAGCATATTTGATTACGGCTTGTTTGTTTTGGCACTACTGGGTTGGAAAGGGAACAGATGAGACTGTGATCACAAAGGACCTGGTGAGGACACATGAAGAGGCACGATGGCCAAGGCGTGGGCACATCAGGACTTGGGAACAGGGAGCTTGAGTCTCAGGCATTCATGCGGTCAGTGGTATTTATTGAATGCCTATTGTGTGCCAGGCTCTGCCTGAGCTGCGAGCTGGGGCTGCAGTACTGAGCGCCCCACTGTAATGTCCTGAGGGCCTAATGCCATCATGGTCACCACTGAGTCTCCAGTGGCTGGACTGGAGTTTGGCATCCAGGGGACGCCCATCATTGTTGCCCAAATGAACAAAGCAAACAGCATCCCTTACCTGTGGGGACTCTGCTGACCAGGGAGAAAAATAGGCATTTAACAAAAAATGAAATGGATCATTGAACGTAACTTTGATGAGTATAATTATATGATCATATTTCAGTGCTCTGAACCCAAATTCTATGGGGACCTAAGAGAGTCAAGAAAGGCCATCCCAAGAAAGGGGCCAATAAGCATTTTTTGGTCTTAATCTCTCTGGGCCTCAGTTTCCTTATTTGTAAGCTGATAATGATAATTCTTATTCCCAAGGATTGTCAAGAGCTTAGAGGTAATGTATTTAAAGTTTCTAGTGCATAGTACACTCAGTATTTTTTACATGCAGTCCAGGTAAGTCCTCAAGAAGAATCACTTGTGGGGGAAGATACTGCATCTTGGAATTCTCTTGCACATCATGCCTAGACCCAAACCTAGAGCCACAGATTTCAAATAACATGTGGAGATTCCTCAAAACTCATTTCCTGATAATGCTGGGAAAATAAGATATTCTTACATTTCATAATGAAAAAAACTTTCGTGAGTTTGATTGATATCAGAATTATTCCCTCCTTAGCTCCTGGCAAAAAACTAGCCAGCAACTAAATGTTTATGTTGCACATAGTCAAAAGTGGATTAATGGGTTAAGACAACCATTTAAGGGGGATGAAGAAAACTCAGTTTTAGAGGAGCAAATGCAGACCCTGGTGGGGAAGGCTGGTGGCTTGTGTTGCTTCTTTTTCTATCAAAGTTCCAGTCAGTTGAGGGGCACCTAGGTGGCTTAGTCAGTTAAGTGTTTGACTCTTGGTTTCAGCTCAGGTCATGATCTTGGGGTCCTGGGGTCGAGCCCCGCACTCAGTGCAGAGTCTGATGGTAATTATCTCCCTTTCCCTCTGCTCCTCCCCCTGCTCTCTCTCTGAAATAAATAAATAAAATATTAAAGAAAAATAAAGTGACTGGTTGGTTTTCATCATACCCAGAACTCTGGAGGCGTCTCTAGACGCCAAGCTGGGGGACCTGCAGCGTGGTGAAGCTCTCTTATACCAAGACCTTTGGATAAATTGTCTCTCTGAGACTCAGCTCAAGGCTACTTCCCTGTCTTCTAAATCCCGATCCACAAGTGTCTGTGCCTGAGTGAGGCTCCCAAGTGGAACAGAAGTGCTGCTTAATGGATGAGCATTCAGAAAGTGCTGGCTCAGAGTTCCCTGTGCCAAGTGCTTGCTACCCTGAAGACTGAGGGTTAATTGAGTTGAAAGGGGGAGACAATGAACAGATTTTTAACGTCACATGCCACTGGGCTGGTTGCTTCCCATGCCATAGGCTTTGTAATCTGCGTAGCAACCCCTCAACACAGGTGTGGTCCTCATGTACAGATGAGAAGACCGAGCCTCAGAGAAGATAAGAAGACTCACGGTGATAAATCCAAAAGGCCACAGAGCTGGGATTTTTAACTTGCTATTTTTTCACCCTAGAAATCCGAGTGAAGGGAAGAATTGTGGGCATCTTTCCCACAATTTATTTTGATAATGTGTCCAAAATGTGTAGACTTGTGTTCTATGATTTCTATGAACTCACTAGACCATATGCTCCGCGAGGGTGAATAGTGTCGGCTGTGGGGCCTCCAGCTCTACCCCCCCCCCACCTGCGCTGAGCTCCGCAGAAACGTGGCTCTCAACCACAAGGGCGGGCACGTGAATAAATGAGCTTCTCAGCTTTTGGTTTCAAGAGGTCACTTATTCCAAAAAAGCTCTCCAGACGGGAAGCCTGTAGAAACAGAATGACAGGGACTGGGGAGGGCTTCTGGAGCACATCCTGATCCACTGCGTGAATCTTCCAATGACTCATTTGGGGCCCTCATTTCATTGAGGACACAGGACAAGAAGTGACAGACGCTGCAGATATCTGGGCCATGAGTAATGGCACAGATTTAATGGAACGTATTTGACTGAACTGTGATCAGCTTCTCCAGCAAAGCGATACGCTGATCTTTCAGTGAAGGTACTGAGTCGCCAAGGAAGGGGCAGATTAAAAGGACTCCTCCCCGGACTGACCAGGAGGGAAGGGCCAGGCCATGGGCTTCCCTGGCCTATCTGGTGGGTGAACGACAGGCTGGGCGCTCGCATGCTGAGGCCTCTGATTGGGTCTCTCTGGTCAAAAGGCTGCAGAACTGGGGACTCTGAAAAATGGAAGGGCCTACACTACCCAAACAAAAACCTGCCACTGGTCATTCGCCAATGAGGGGACGTGCCACAGCAGCTTGAGGGGCCTTTCCCCAGTCCTGGACTGATTTAATTGTGATTATTCATCACGGCAGCAGTTGTCATTGACTGAAGACCTAGGATGTAAGGACAACAATAGCCTCCATGTCACTGAGTCACTGAAAACTGAAAGCATGAAAATTGTTTAGGTCAGCCAGATCTGCTATACCACAACATGCGCGCTCCTAAAAATCACTGTGCTATGTAAAATTGCACAATAAAACCACGGGGCTTAGGGCAAAAATGGGGTTAGGGGAAAGACACTCACAAACTTCACCAGCAACCTATATGCATGTATGAATACGATAGGGGCCTAATAAAAGGGCAGCACCGTTTTACACATGAAGTGCTTAAGAACTCCATAAATACTACAATAAATACGGCCCTTCATCATCAGAGAGACCTGAAGTTGACTTGTGTACGTGGGTGTCAGAAGGACTCCAGCTTGTGAGACATTGTGAAGCAGGGAGGGGAGTGAATGTGAGATCAGATGAAAAGCTGTTCCACCAGATGGGCATGGGCGTGGCTCCGAACACACACCCCGTGTTTCCACCTGAGGTGGCTGGTAGATATCTGAAGTGTGTTTTGAGTGCTCCTACGTAGCGTGGTTCGGCTGGGTGCATCTCCGGTTTCTCACAGAGGAAATCCCACATAAGCAAACATGGAATCTGCAGTGTGCTCCCATTGTTCCCCAATATATCGGTTGTGCTAGAACAAAGTAGTGTTTTCAAAATAATCATTATAGCAGAGCTGACCATCCGGGATTCACGGCAAATGTGTAATCAATGATAGTTGTAATTGTTAATGTGGAGTGTCTCTCATCCATGCATTAAACTCAGGAAGGTAAGTGTAAGTAATGCCATTTTACAGATGAGTCACTGAGACTCAACAGAGGTTAACTCCCTTACTCAAGGAACAGAGCTAGGAAGGGGCAGGGGCTCACCTCTCTAGGTCTCACCGTGACGTGAGTCTCCTTTTACACTCTAATATGGGATACTGTGCTAGTGGCAGAGGGAGCCCCAGGATGAGTATATGCTTCTGGATCATCATCTTTGACAGCTCAAGGTACTTTTGCACAGAACACAAATTCACATGACTTTTAAAGACCAGACAAATATCTGAGACATTTCTAGTCTGTGCTGCTACCTCAGGGGATATATTTATTTCCCTCTGTTCTTGGGGCTGATAGAGTGGAAAATGTTGAAAAGCTCTTTGATGTCCCACGCTACTTGCCGATGTGGAGACAATCCCTATATTTAGCCAAACGCTGCCTCCATGGATTCTCCAGCACTGTGTCCTTACGTGTTCTTAACGGAGCCCTCTCTTCTCCAGGCTGAACTTGGCAGTAAGTAGCTTACAGTTTGACAGTGTCAGTTTGACAGTGTCCCCTATAAGTCCTGGGGTCCAGAATGGAGCCCCCTACTCCAAACATGCCTTAGCAAACCTAGACAGAGAAGATCCTATGGGGATCTTGGCCAAGAGCAGGACTGACTGTTACAGCAGACGCCTCACCTTGCTGGCTCATACTGATTGGGGCCAACTAAATCCCTAGACCATTTTTTTTTTTTAAAGATTTTATTTATTTATTTGACAGAGACATAGTGAGAGAGGGAACACAAGCAGGGGGAGTGGGAGAGGGAGAAGCAGGCTTTCCGCAGAGCAGGGAGCCCGATGTGGGGCTCGATCCCAGGACCCCAGGATCATGACCTGAGCCGAAGGCAGACGCTTAACGACTGAGCCACCCGGGCACCCCAATCCCTAGACCATTCTCGCATGAATTCTTGACACCTGCTCTCCCTTACCCAGGCTGAGCTAAAAAATGTAGAATTTACATTTATGGCCATTAAAATACCTTTTTGTTGGTCTTATCCCATCAAAGTCCATTTTCCACCAACTTTTTGTTATGGATGACTTCCAACTTATTCAAAAGTATAGAGACTCATAGCATAATGAACCTGCATGAAACCGTCACCACCATTATAACTCATGGACAACCCTGTTTTGTGAAGACTCCCATTCACTCACAACATTTCATCTCCCTCCCCCCAGTTGTTTTAAAGCAAATCCTAGACATCATGCCTGTTCACCTGTATTCCAGTATGTATCTCTAAAAGATAAAGACTTCTAAAAAACTTACTTGCAAGATCATTATCATGCCGGGATAAATTAACAGTACTTCCTTAATATTATCAAATTTCCAGTCAGTGTTCAAATTATCTCAATTGCTTTGTTCAAATTAGGATTCCATGTGGCTATGTCTTTCAGGTCTCTTTTAGTTAATAGTCCCCTTTATTTCTCCCTCTCTGCCTTGAATTTTTGTTGTTCTTTGAAAAACCAGCTGCTTATTATTTGTTGAGTTTCTGAAATTATGAATTTTTGTATTGCACCCTGGTGGTGTCATTTAACACATTACTGTGTCTCCTGGTTTTCCTATAACTTGGGCATAGAATCCAATGGCATGATCAGATTTGGTTTTGATTATTTTATTTTATTTTAACTTTTAAAAAAGATTTATTTATTTATTTGAGAGAAAGAGAGAGAGCGAGAGGGAGAGTGAGCAGAGGGGAGGGGCAGAGGGAGAGGGAGAGAGAGTCTCACGCGGACTCTGTGCTGAGCATGGAACCCAATGCAGGGATCGATCTCATGACCCTGAGATCATGACCTGAGCTGAAAGCAAGAGTCAGACACTTAGGCGCCCCTGGTTTTGATTATTTTAAATGTTTTTTACATTGTAGTAAAATACATATAACATAATATTTACCATTTTAATCTTTAAAATGTACAGCTCAGTATCTTTAAGTCCATCTGCAATGCAGTGCAATCATCACTACTATCCATTTCTTCAACGTCTTCATCATTCCAAACAGAAACTCTGCATCCATTAAACAATAACTCTCTATTTCCCCATATCCCGTCTCCCACCTGGTAATCTCTGGATTATTTTCTGTCGCTATAAATTTGCCTATTCTGGGCATATAATTGGACCTCATGGGAGTGGAACGTATAATATTTGTCCTTCTGTGTCTGGCTCATTTCACTTAGCATAATGTGTTTTCAAGGTTGATCCACGGTGTAACAGGGACCAGAACATCACTGTATGGATATGCCATGTTGTGTTCATCCATTTACTTCTTGATAGACATCTGGGTTATACTTCTGATTTTTTGACAAGAATACTCCATTGATAGTATTTGCTGAGGAAACACATCATATCTGTACATGTGTCATTAAGAATTCCAGAGTCTAAGCTTTCTGCACATCTGTGTCTTCTGTGAATTCTCTGTTTGCTTCCTTTCTCACAAATCTTTCACTTCTGCTTACCATTCTGTGTCTCAGGCTGCTCAGCAAATGCTCCTCCTGCCTTAGAGAAGACCTGGCTTTCTCGCGAGAACTTGCTCCGTTTGTGGTGTTCCTGCACGTGCCACAGCTCCTATCAAGGGGTTGGATTCACAGCAGTGGACTGGCTCCCTCCTGGTCCCCTCCACCACGTTAGACTTTTGTTGCTCCTTCCTCCTATCCTTCTGCCTTTGCCTTGGAAGCTCACCCCATCCTTTAACTGCTGGTGTCCCTTCCCCACCATTTGCTGGAGATGTTGGTCCTAACTCAAAGTCTTTCCCTTCCCCTCATGTTTTTCATCATCACAGTTGACCTCACTGCCCCTGGGAACCCTGCATCGCTGCTTCTTCCTTCCCTGATTTTGTCAACTCCAGTGACCTTCCCCTCAGCTCCACCTCAGCCACCCTCCCAGCCCAAGTCACACCCTGTCTATTGTCAGCACTGACGGCTCCATCTCTGGAACCTTCAGTTCAGCATGTCCCATTTTGACCCTGGCTTCTAGATGTCTGTTTCCTTCATGATCTCCCCTCCATTTTCTCCTGCTCAGTCTGTGGCTCCCAGCTTTCCCGCTTCCCTACCTGGCCTTGGCCACTTGGTGGATCATCAGAAGGATCCTCTGACCCTGATGCCTTCACTTCCTCCCTGTCTGCCGCAACCCCTCAGCCAAACACCAAATCTGCTCAGTCCTATAGCCTTTCCTCCTGGACCCTGGTTTTTGAACACTGTTGGAGCAAGTCACACTGCTGTGCTGATTGGTGCCCCCACAGTTTCACAACATTGCCTCTGAGCGGGGTCCCAGTGTCACCTGACATTCTTGGCCAGCTGTCTCTCTTATTCTGCCCTGTAACTCCTCCTCAGTTCCCATGTTCCCCTCATCCTTATTGTTACTTTGGGAGAACATAGAGTCATTGCCTCTGGTGGGATTTCCCTCTGCTTCTTCCACCCTCGGTACAATGAAAACTTCATCTTCATCTGTACCCACCTTTACCTCCTTCTTTTATGTTCTAGGGACCACATGACCCTTGCCCTGTCAGAAACTGTCCCATTCCTAGCTTCTGGGACTAAACAGAGTGACCAGATGACATGGGCAGGTAGAGAGGGCAGGAAGGAGAAGGGAGGGAATGGGAAAAAGGGAAAGCCAGTAGGAAGGTGAGTGGAGTGAAGGTGACAAAGAGAAGAAAAGTGAAAGAGGTACTTAGCCCTTCCCTCAAATGTTTGGTTTACCGCTGAGTGTTCTCTCAATGGCCTTCTCTTTCTCTACTTCCCTCTGAGCGTTGGGGGAAGGTTGCCTCACCCACCTGTCTCATAGGGAAGTTATGAAGATAATGTTTACAAAAGGCTTTGTGCTCTGTCCTGCAGATGCCTGCATAGAGGCCTTGGCCTGTGAATCCTGGCAGGGAGGATAGTCCTCTGACCCCAGGGGTGCTGGGATCTGGCATTCACATCGTGGGTTCATGCAACACTGGAGAGGTAGAATCATCCATCTTGAAGCTCTTGATACTTTTAAATTGTGGTACAGACACTGAGGTTTCCCCCTCAGAGTGGGGGGACCAGACAGAGACCTGGTAATTAGTTTTGGTGGCTTTCCTGGCATCATTGCAGAACATCAGCAAGAAAAATTTCTACTATGTGTGCTTTTTGTAAATGTGCTTTTTGTCCAAATATTCTATTGTTCATTGACATGGTCACTTATTTGCATTTATGGATCTTGATGTTTTCATTCGCAGGCCAGTGAAAGAGACGGCTGGAATCCTGAGAGACTACATGTTGTGGCTGTACCTGAGTCCTTAGAGCTGAGAGAAATCTCCTCTATCACCATCCTCACCTCCATCCTTACCTCCATCCCCACCAGACACAGGGCTGTCCTCTAGCATCTAGCTTCTCTTCACATCTGTCCACAGCAGGGAATCCACTACCTGAGGAGAGAGACTAGGTCACTACTGGGCAACAGTTTTCATTGTTAGAAAGTTCTTCTGAGGTTATCTGGTTGTGTGATCTTGGGCAAGCCACTTCCCTTATCTGGGCTGCAGATTCCCATATGAAAACAAGGCAGTTAAACGAGTTCATCTGACCTCCTAATTCTAGACTTCTGTGTACTTCGAGTCCATGCCAGTTTTGTCTCCTGGTTTCTGAAACATCCCGAATCCTCCTGGTTTTCATCCTTGGTCATCAATTACATTTTCTTGTCCTCTTCCTCCTCCTCCTCCCAGCCTCTAAATATTCCTCAGTGCTTGGTGTGCTTCTCATGCTATATTTAACTTTCCCATTCTCCTTTCTAAGCCAATGTGATTTTCTACATTCCCACAATACTGCTCCTATGTGAAGGACTTTCTAAGGCAGGTCTCTAGATAGCCCTTATGTCTCCTCCAGACACCTGCCCTTGGATGCCTCATAGTCCTTCCACCTCACAGTGCCCCATCTAGGCGTTTGGTCTTCCCCCACCTGCTTTTCATCTAGCCTTTGAAGTCTTAGGAAATGGCTCTAGGCAGAAGACTGAATTTTATTTCTTAGTTTTCCTTAATCCCCCACACCAATTTATGGTCTACTGGGTCTACTAACCAAAGACTTCCCCAGTGTGTTCATTTTCCTCCATCTCTACTGTCCTCAACATGGCACCAGCACATCAGCTCTTGTCTAGGCTTCTGCTGTGAAAGTGAAAGTTCCTGGATTCTACTCTTGTCCCTTCTTTGTGGCCATTCTTTAAACTGCACCAGGATGAAACTGAAATCATGTCCCTCCTCTGCTGAAAATGTTTTAAGGTCTTACTCTTGTGTCTAGAATAAAATTCAAAGCCTTGACTGAAGACCATGAAGTCCTTCTTGCTCTGACCCCTACCTTGCTCCCCGAGTTCATCTTAGGCCACGGTCCATGTGCTCAGGCCACAATGGCTTTCTCTGCTCCTCCAAAATGTCAGTTCCTGCCCCATTTCATGGCCTTCACGTGGGCGTTTCCTCTACCTGGAATTCTCTCCCCTGTGCTCTTTCCTTCGCTGCAGCCTCATCTTTTGAGTTTCAGTTGAAATCACTTTGCAAAAGAGGCCTTACGTGGTTGCCTGATCCCTCTACTTATTAACCGTAAGACTTTGGAGAAGTGATTTCCCTGCTCAAGGCTTCTGTGAATTTAATTTGCAAGGTGAAAATGATAATATATATTTGGTGGTACTGTGAGGATTAAATGTGTTTGCTTGTTCGTTCCTCCCTTCCTTCCTTCATTCATTCATCCATACACACATTGAATTCATAAAATAAATAACCAAACTTTGTTGAATGATTTCTAGGCCCTGTGTGTGGGTGGAGGATACAGAGATGACAGCATGTCTGCAGAGCGCTAGCCCGTGATTGGCACATAGCAGATTGCTCAGTGAAGATTTATTTCTTATAGGCCCCACCTCCCTTACACTCAAGCCAGCCTTTTCAAACACTTTCTACCTCCTTCTGGAGAGTTTACATTTCTGGTTGCCCAAACAGCTCCAATCATAGCAATGATAGCTATTTATAGAGTGCCTAATATGTGTCAAGTGTTCCACACACATCTCTAAGATCCTGAAGATAACCCCATCAGGAAGGCATTACCATTGTCCCCAACTTGCTGCTGAGGATGGAGCTCTTAGAGCCTAGGGTGTGTATGTGAGTCCTCCTCTCCAATGACAGGCAGGGTGGGAGTCTCTGCATTGGGCAATCAGATTTTAACCCCTCCGTCTGTCCCATGAGGCTGTGCTGCCTCCCCAGATGCTTCACTGCTTGTTCTCATTATAAGGCTTTTCTGGAATTAAGGAAAACAAGTGTTCACCATGAACAGGGTTCAATAAGAACAGCAACAGAACTGAACATGACCTCCTTTCTCTACTTCCTGTAAGCTCATGTTCATTTCCCACAGGAACAGTCTTTGTGACGCAAACAACTTCCTGGTCTTGAGGTTGTCAACTGACAGCATGGAGGAGGTTATGGCTGTGTGACATGTTGCTAGTCATACTGCCCCATGGCTCAGTTTCCTCATCTAGAAATCGGGGCTCTGGGTCCTTGCCTCATGCCTGTTTCTCAAGGAACTTGTGAGGATGGAGTTTGCAACGTGTTTTGTTTTGTTCTGGGTTCTTCAGTCACACAGACAGAGTCCCTTGACTTCCACCCCAAGCCACAATGCTATTGTCCTATTGCGGTTAAAATGGAGTTGGACCAAATTATCTTGGAGGTTCTTCCCGAGTCTGGGCTTCCGTGATTCACACATCTAATCACGGATTGCCTTTATCAGTTTTCTGTGGATGTCTGGAGAGCAAAATAAGGAGGTCACCTTACTCGTATTTCTAGAGTTCTCTGAAGAATAACAACAGTGGTGAAGGGTTTTAGTTGCTTACTATGTTCCAGGCACCACGTCTGATACTTAACAAGAATCACCTCTTTTAAGATTTATAACAATTCAGATTGTATAGACAAGGAGATGGAGGCCCAGAAAGATCAGATCACACACCTAGTAAGTCACAGTCCTGGAATTTTAACACAGGTAGTCTGGTGGCCTTACCTTGGACCCCAGGATCTATGCTATGTAGGGCATGTACTGGGAAGAGGGTGGCACAGAGAAGGGGGTGAACAGGGCAGCTGTAGGGATAATTGGGTGAGACAAAGGAATCAGGGAAGGCTTCATAGAGGAGGTGATGGTTTGGGAAGCGAGATGAGAGAGGTGAGCTGAGTGAGGTGACATGGGCTATTGTATACCACGCTGAGAAAAATGACTTTAAGCAGAGGACTAACAAAATCAGTAATTTTTTTTCCCTTAAGGAGAACATATTATCATAGTCTTCTGATAGTCTTAGAAGGCCCAAATAAAGAGATGAGTCACCACGACATATATCCTCCTTCTCAGAGAAGGTGATATGGATTCCCTTAATTAAACATGATCAGATTAGAATTTTGCAGTGAGTCCCTCCCCATGGAGAATTGTGGATTAGAACTGGGAGACCACCCAGGAGGTTTGTGTGGTACTGATCTTGTGGGTCCAGAGCTCTTACTTAGTGGGGCAGGTTCATCACACCCACCCCCATCATGTTAACAATATCCAGGATTTATTAAGCCATTGCACTAGGCAATTTGCATGCATGATCCCACGTAAGCCCTCTTCTGCCACAACCCTTTGATGGACCATCCTTATTATCCCCACTTCACAGAGGAGGAAGCAGCCCTGGAGAGCTTCAGCTTTAGTGGATGGTGAGAAGCAGGGCTGGAATCAGCCCCAGGCTGTCTGATTCAGGGCTACCATGGCTCCTTCCCGTGTGAGCGTCTTTCAATTCTAATGAGTAGAGCAGACACCCGAGGAGTTTGTTCAAAATACTGGTTCTCAGTCCTCTTAGTCTTTCTTACCTTTCCACCTCAGGCAGCTGACTCACTAAGTCTAGGACAAGGCCAGGTTTGTAGGATCTGTTCCAGGTGGTTCTGATGAGGCTGGTTTGGGGACCAGCCTTTCAGGACCACTGCTATGTGCCATGGCGCACCACCTGCATGCATGAGTTCATCATTTATCACCAGGATGAAATGAGAAGGTTGAACAACTCAAGATTTGAGTAATTCATCCCAGAATGGATGTGATTTCACAAGGCATTGCTGATTAATGGCCAGATGGGTGACTTCGGCAAGGAGTCCCTTCGAGCTAGAGTGGCCAGCCCTCATGACCAACATGGTGCACTGCTTAAAGGAATCGATAGTGAGGCCATGATAATTCTGCTCACGTGCTGGCTTAGTTTCGTAGGGATGATGTAACAAATTACCATGAACCATGTGGCTCAAAACAACAGAAATTATTCTCTCATAGCTCTGGAGCCCAGAGGTCTGAAATCAAGGTGCTGGGAGGGCCTTGATTCCTCACGGGGCTCCAACAGGAGCTTGCCTCTTCCAGCTTGTGGTGGCTCCTGTCATTCCTTGGCTTGTGGCTGCATCACTGTAGTCTCTACCTTCAGCCTCACACGGTCTTTTCCTCTGTGTGCATCTGTCTCCCTCTATGTGTCTTTCAAAAGGACACTTGTCATCAGATCTCCTCTACAAAGATCCTTTAACTGAGTAAAGTCACATTCACTGGTTCCAGGGATTAGGACATGGACATTTCTTTTGGGGGGACCGCCATGTAGCCCATTACTTGTACCTACCTTGCTGTCCTTCACAAATTGCTTCTTTATGCACACATTTGTTGGAATCCAGCCTCACCACTGCCCATGGAGCAGCTAAGGGAGTTGCTGGTGCCCCCATCTGGCAGTTAAGGGAAGTGCCGTGAAACCTGGGCTGGGCAGCTAGTTATCTGCAATCTGCTGACCTAGGCCAGTGCTGGAAGATCAAGTCCCTGGCTCCCGGGGTCTCATCTTTATGCTGTTAAAGTGTGAGGGACACAGAGATAAACATGTGAGCTCACAGACCTTTGGGGAACCATAGGCAGTACTTAATTACAGTTTAAGAGTTGCAAATGGGTGACTCATGGGCCATTCGGGAAGTACAGATGGGCGTCATTTAGCAGCTGCTGTATTTTAGAAAAATTTCTGAAACAATTACTAAAATCTAAAAATCAGAAGAAAAATCCCTATTTACCAGTCCTTTCGAAAAATCAGAATATTTGGCTCATCTAGGCACCCATTTCACTGGGAAGAGTGGGAGCAGAGTAGTAGTTGGCCTTTAGATAAGGCATGTTTTGGTTGCCAATAGCTGGGTAACGAGTTACCCCCAATCTTAGTGCCCTAAAGCAAACATCTTATTATGCTCACAGATTTTGTGGGTCAGCAATTGAAATAGGACACAGAGGGATGGCTTGTCTTCACTCTACGATGTCTGGGGTCTGAGTTGGGAAGACATTCTGGACGTAACTCCAACAGTTGGGGGCTGGTGGAGCTGTGGTCGGGGGGTTCACTTCCAACATGGCTTCTTACTCCATGTTGTGCCCTTGAAGGTGGGGCTCAGCTGGGACCATCGGTCCGGCATCTCCACTTTGCTTCTCCAGGTGGCTGCGCTTCTGATCTTACTGCCTGGCAGCTGGGTTCTCAGCGGAGTGTTCTGGGAGGCGAAATCCCTTTTAGGGCCTGGCCCCTGAAGTCCCATCAATTCTGCTGTATCAATGGAAGGAGTCAAAGACTTGGAGGCCTTTCTCCCCCCAGATCACCAAAGAGTGGGTGCTATTTTTTCTTTTCACCTGATCATCAGATGTGGACGGTTGAGTTAATTGAAGTCCTCAGTTAACTGCACGGGGCCATCCTCCCACCGTGGGTCCCTGCAAAGCCCTGCTCATTTATGCTTGCATCTATTTATCTTTTTATTTATTTTCCCCTTCAATGCCCATCCTCCTCTCCTCATAGGCAACATTCTCATGTATTTGACATTTATCTTTCTGTTTGTAGGTGTTCTGGTGTGATATATAATGCTTTGTGTGTGCACAGTTTGATTTACATGAACGGTGCTATTTCAGAGATCTCATTCTGTGTCTTACTTTTGGATTCAGCCTGGGGTTTTCAGATCTAGAGCACTGGGGTGTGTGTGTGTGTATGTGTGTGTGTGTGTGTGTGTGTGTGTGTGTGTGCGAGCTTCAGACTGCTGCTGGTACCCTGGGGTGAGTGTCCACTGTGCAGTTCCATTCTCTCCTCCAATGATGGCCACACAGATGCTTCCATTCTCTGCCATCTGCTGTGCTGATCAAAGCGAGTCACGTTCCCCTGACGGACTTGTGGGAGGAATCCTTTGGGGAAACATCCAGGAGCAGGAGGGCTGGGTCTTATGGTTGCATGTGTATCTGCTTCCATCTTCCAGAAGAGCTGCAGGATTTCGCTGCTACTAGTTCAGTGTGGATGTTCCCAAACTCCCTGAGTCCCACCAACTCGTGTTTCCCAGCTTTACTGACATCTCATTTTATTTTAGTTTTTCCCCGATTAGGAATGCCTTTGCCTCTTCATATGCCTACTGGTCAGTTGCATCTCCTCGTTGGTAAGTTACCTTGCATATTCTCTGCTCCTCTTTCTATTGTGGTTCCTAACTTTTTTGGCTTTGCAGGGACAAGTGACCTTCAGTTTGTACTGTGTCCACCCAGACATGTCACACATTGATGTTACTTCCTGTCCCCTGGAGGCAAGTGAGTTGGCATCGCCTGGCGGGAGAGTTCTGTGGGAAGGGAGCTCGCATTGCAGCTGGGACCACCTTGCAGAGGCTTGGAGGAAAGGGGGGTGGTTAGGGCAGGCTTTCCTGTTAGTTTCCTTCCATGGCTGTAACAAATTAGCACACACTTGGTGGCTTAAAACAACAGAAATATATTCTCTCCCAGTTCTGGAGGCCAGAAGTTGGAAATCAGTTGCACAGAGCTGAAATCAATGTGTTGTGAGGGCTGAGCTGCTTCTGGAGGCTCTAGGAGTGGATCCTTCCTTGCCTCTTCAAGCTTCTGGTGGCGGCCAGCAGGTGGTTTTTGTTTTTTTTTTGTTTTTTTACTTGTGGTTGCATCACTCCAATCTCTGCCTCCCGGGTCACATGGCCTCCCCTCCTCCTGTGCCTCTTCTCCCTGCCTCTCTCTTAGAAGATTACTTGTCATGGCATTTGGGGTCCACACAGATAATCCAGGATAACCTCTTCATCTCCAAATCCCGAATTTTTATCACATCTGCAAGTATTTTACCATATAAGGACACATACACAAATTCCAGGGATTAAGAATGGATATTTTGGAGGGGCACCTTTCAGCCCACTATAGAAGGCTATGCTTCATTTGAATCAGGAAAACAAGAGTGGAGGGAGACATATTTCCATAAAAGTGACAGAGGCGCAAGGAGACATGATACCATGGGTTGGGGGGAACGCAGAGGCGTTGGGGCTGGCTAGGGCAAAGGGCCTGAGCAGGGGAGAGCGGGTTCATGCTGGAAGCAGACAAGGGACGAGAGATGAGAGGATCTCAGCAAATTACCTGAGCAGGTGGAGACAAAACAGCAGGCTCTTACGAAGTGAATTTAGGAAAAGTGGTGTTTTGTTCTTGTTTTTGTTTTTGTTTTGTGGCTTTCAATTTCCTCTATCACTAAAATGTACATCCGCAAATATGCAGCCTCTCAAACAATGTTTTAAGAGCAAAACCCACCTCATGCCTCCTTGAGAAAAACCCAAGAATCTGTGCAAGGAGTGGAGAGTGTTTGAAGGGCTCCTAATTTCCATCTTCAAGGCTTGTAGTTGAGCAGAGCTTAATTTTAAAAGTCTGACCTTCTGAGGATTTTAGGGTTTCTTTAAATATTTGGTATTGGCCAAATAAACAGTTTTGTTTCCGTTGACCATGTTTGGGAGCTGTTGCATGCCGGGCACTGTCCTAGGGGATGGGAACGTGGAAGTGAACAAGACAAAGTCCCCGTGTCTTATGTCTTGTCAGGGGTGTGTGGTGCTCCAGAGACAATGAAGGCGTGCGGTTGGGATAAGTGTTGGGGAGCGCAGAGGGGTGGCTACTTGATAGAGGGTGCTCAGGGAGGAGTGCTTGTGAAGAAGCCAAGTGAAACTTTCACCACCCAGCTGTACGACTGTGGGTGAGTGACTTAACCACCTGGGGGTAATTTTCCTCCCGCTGCGAAATAGGTTGTGGTGGTTTCAAAAAGTGGCTGCAAGTTCTTTGAGAGGTCTGTGTCCCATGTCCTTGAATTTGGGTGGCATTGTGACTGCTTGGCCAACACAGGACAATAGAAGTGACCCTGTGACTTTGGAGATGGGGTCATAAAAGGCCACTTAGCTTCTGCCTCATTTGCTGGAATATTTGTTCACGGGGCTCTAAGATGCATATAAGGTCAACTACTGTGGTGAGGAGGACATTGTGGTGGGGCCTCTGGTCAACAGCCTTCGAGCTGTGCAAGCCCAGGAACCAGACAGGTGAGTAAGTAAACCTGCAGATGATTGCATGCCCCAGTCCTTCCAGGTGTCCCTAGCCATTCAGATCTTCTCAAGTGAGGCCCTAGACATCACGGAGCAGAGAAGAGCCTTCCCACACTGTGCCCCATGTGTGTTCTGACCCACAGATTTTGTTTGCATAATAAAAGAGTTGTTGCCTTGTCCCTACATTTGGGGTTGTTTGTTACACAGCAGGACGTAAGGGGCAGTGGTTATCTACATCACCAGGCTGTTGTGTGGCTTAAATGAGTTAATGGAGGTAAATTGAAAGGAAGTTCTTAAATTCAGAGACTCCAATCTTTGTCTAATTTAGGACTGGAGATGGCTGACGAGATTGTTTCTCTTTAAACAATGATTTGTAAGATTTCCAGATTTTTAATTTTGATATTTTCCTTGTCCTATATATTTGCTCCACTAAAAACAAAATTAGGTTCCTACCTTCCTTTTTGGGAATATTGTAGATAATTGGTGTTGTGTCTACCTCAGCATGGGACACTTTTAACATGGCCTCTTTGGTCTTTGTAACCATGGGCAGTCCAGTGTGTCACATTCAGGGAAGTGTCTCATTACTTTAGACCCTTAGATAATTAAATAGTCAGCATGGATCAATCAATAGATTATTTCTAGCCCTCAGAAATTAACATTTCTTTTCCACAAGTGTTGTATTTCGAAAATAGCATTAAAAGACATTGGAGTTTGTCCTTGACTTTGGACACCCACCAGCAACCACCCCATTTCCCTACAAACAGTTATAGAAAAATTCTCAAAAGAGTTGTCTGGACTTGTCAGCATTTCCTCTCTTCCCACTGCCTCTCAACGCATTCCAAGCAGGCCTTGGCCCCTGGACTCCACTAAACCCAGCTTCTATCAACATCACTATGGCCTCCCTGTTGCTAAATCTAGTTATTGGTTCAGCATCCTTAGCCTCAGCCTCAGCCTCACTCGGCCACTTGTGCATCATCGGGCACAACTGATTGTCCCCTCCTTGAAGAAACACCCCCACACTTGGTGGCAGGAGCCTCCATCTCCTTTGGTCCTCCTCCACTTTGCTGGCTGCTCCTGGTCTTGCTTAGTAAGTCCTCCTCACCTCACCTTCTAAGATCCTTAAATGTTGGAGGGCCCTAGCAAAACACTTTGCCTTTGTTCTCTTCCCTGTTTCCAAAGAGTTGCACATTTTACAACATCATCTGTCATCCAGTGACTCTAAAGTGTTATCTCAAACCTGGATCTCCCCTATGGACCCCAGACTTTTATATCCAATTACTGCCCAGTTGGCATCTCAAATGTAACATGATCAACACTGAACTCCTGGTCTGTCCCAAGACCAAGACCCTGCTTGCCCCAGTCTCCCTTTCTTAGTGAATGACTATTCCCGTCTTCCAAGTGATCAGTTAGGAAATCTAGAGTCATCCTCGATGTCTCTCCTCTCCACACCAGATCCATTAGCAAATTCTGGTGGTTCTACTTTTAAAATACAGGACGAATGGGACGCTTCTCCCACCTCCACTGTTGGCACTGGCTCTGAGCACCTTCCTCTCTCACCTCATCCACTGTGGTGGTCTCCTAACTCTTTCCCTGCTTCCATTTGTGTTCCTTGGTGGCCTCTTCTCTGGGTGATAGTTTAAAAATACATATCAGATTATCATATTCCTTAGCTCAAAACCCTCCAGGAACTTCTCATCACATTCAGAGCAAAATCTGAAGTTCTTACAGTGGTTCGCAAGGTTGATGACATGACAGCCCCTGACCCCTGCTGCACCTCTGAGCTCATCCCTCAGGTTTTTTCCTGCTCTTCCTACTCCAGCACATGCTGCCCTGGAGGTTCCTCATGTGGTGCAGACACTGCTCCCTCTGCCTGGAATGCTCTTTCCTCTAGTTTCTGTGTAGGTGGCTTATCTCTAACACTGTTCGTATCTCTGTTCCAAAGTCTCACTGTCAGGGAGGCCTTCATGAACACCCACCTGAAAGAACTTTGTGTCCGTCATGCTCTCCTTTTCCCGCTCTATTGATCTATCATCATTTATCTATTATCTATCTATCCATCTATTTATCTATTATCTATCTATCTATCTATCATCTATCATCTATCATCTATCTATCTATCATTTCAGAGCAGTTTTAGATTCAGAGCAAAATTAAGAGGAAGATACACAGGGGCACCTGGGTGGCTCAGTCGGTTAAGCGTCTGCCTTCGGCTCAGGTCATGATCCCAGGGTCCTGGGATCGAGCCCCGCATCGGGCTCCCTGCTCGGCGGGGAGCCTGCTTCTCCCTCTCTCTCTGCTGCTCCCCCTGCTTGTGCTCTATCCCTCTCTCTCTCTCAAATAAATAATAAAATCTTAAAAAAAAAAAAAAATTAAAAAAAAAAAAAGAGGAAGATACAGAGATTTCCAATCCACATACAGTCTCCCCCATTATCAACACCCCCCATTGGTACATTTTTTACAATTGATGAACCCACATTACCCCATCATTATTACCCGAAGTCCAAGTTTACGTTAGGGTTTACTCTTCCTGTTCTATATTCTGTTGGTTTTTCACAAATGTGTAAGGACATGTATCCACCATCATAGTAGCATATGGCGTAGTTTCACTGCCCTAAAAATCCTCAGTGCTCTGCCTATTCATCCGTCCCCCACCCTCAATCCCTGGAAACCCCTGATCTTTTTACTGTCTACATAGTTTTGTCTTTTCCAGGGTGTCATATATTTGGAATCATACAGTATATAGCCTTTCAGACTGGCTTCTTTTACTTTGCAATATGCATTTAAGTTTCTTCTATGTCTTTCATAGCTCTAGTTTTATTCACAGAGGTTAACAGAACCTGATGCATGTATTTATTACTTATCTCCAGCCACTGTATTATATACCCCCTGAGAGAGGGACTGCTTTATTTTATTTTATTTTTTTAAAGATTTTATTTATTTATTTGAGACAGAGAGAATGAGAGAGAGAGCACATGAGAGGGGGGAGGGTCAGAGGGAGAAGCAGGCTCCCTGCCGAGCAGGGAGCCCGATGCGGGACTCGATCCAGGGACTCCAGGATCATGACCTGAGCCGAAGGCAGTCGCTTAACCAACTGAGCCACCCAGGCGCCCGGGACTGCTTTATTTTTAAACAACTGTATCATCTACAGCTGGAACAGTGACTGGAATGTAGCAGGCGTGCAACGGCAATCTGTTGAATGAATAAGTAAGTCAATCAATGAAAAGATTCCTCTTTGCAATGGTCCGAGGGTACGGAGTGTTCTTTTAGATAATGTATATGAAAGACACCTGCCAACTGCAAAGAGCTTTACAAGTGCCAGTAGTTATTGTCGCTGCCTATTGGGAAGAGCCCTCATCACCATGTCAAAGGAGGATGGAATTTCAGATTTGTAAACAACCTGAGAGGTGACCTACGTAACTCTTTATGATGGTCCTGCAGATCCTGAAACATCTCCAAATATTTCCCCACCACCAAGAAGCCCATCATTCACCCCTTTAAATAGCTCAGTTTCTTCATTGTTATATTTGGGGTTGAAATCTTCCACCCTGTCACTTCCATTTTTTGATCCTAACTGCATGAGGAGCCACAGAGCACTAGTTGTATCCCTGTCTTGGGTATTAAGGAGGGCACAAACTGCATGGAGCACTGGGTGTTATACGAAAACAATGAATCGTGGATCACTACATCAAAAACTAATGATGTATGGTGACTAACATAACATAATAAAATAAAATAAATAAAATAAAATAAAATAAAATAAATAAAGCTTCAACAACAACAACAAAGAATCCCTGTCTTCATGACAGCCCTTTAAATTTTGAAGATGGTTGGCCTGGTCCCGATTGGATTCAGTTCCCCAAGGAAGACACCTCTCCTTCCATCAACTGCTCCAGCTGTGACATGATTTTGAGATCCTGTCCCCTCTCCTAAATGCAGCTGAATCTGTTTCTAGTTTCCTCCATGTGAGCCCTGTACAGAGGTGAACAGGGCACTTCTGTCCCGACCTGATTGCTTCAGGGCTCAGGTCTCTCTCTGCCTCCTTCTTAAGGGCTTATATGCTTGATAAATATCACCAGGATTCATTTAGCTTTAGAGCTGCTGTTTCTGACGGTTGACAATGCACTTGAACTTCAGTTCTCCTTCTCTTTCTCCTCCTCCCCTCTCTTTCTCCCTCTTCTTCCTTCTTCTTCTTCCTCAATGAAAATTGCTAAGTCCTCTCATCTAGATCTCTCTCAGCCTAAACTTTTAAAATATGTGGGCAGGACCTCACATCGATCCCTCAACACGTAAGTTTGTCCCTCCTTCCTACCTTAACAAGTGATGTTGTTTTGTCAGTCATCCCACATATTTGCTTTGTCTTCTAGTTTTGAGTTGCCTGCCTTGACAAGCATGTCTTTTTGGGTCTTATTCCAAATTAATAAGAAAACTGATGGCTAGTTTAAAGCCCTGGCCAGGCTGGTAGATGATGACCACATGGATCCATTGATGGCTCTCTGAAGGTACATTCTTCCACCTTCTGTGAATCCACCACATGCAACATTTGTCCAGATCACAATACTTCCTATTTCTATCAGAATATCATAGGAGACCTCAAAATCTTTGTTTCCTATGCTTAGAACATTCCTGGTTTGAAACCCTACTGGGAGAGGGAAATCCATGCATTTGCCAAGCTTTACTGTAGGTAAGCCAACATTAACTTCTTCCAGTTCACTGTGGCTCCTGAAGCTCCCAGAGAGACCATCTGGTCTTGGCACTCAAGAAGGGAGTCTCAAACACACAGCCTGGCCCACCCACCCTAATACCCATAGTAGCTAAAATAGCACTTCCCAAGTGCCGGATACTGTTCTAAGTGCTTTGTGTATTGTTCACTCATATATTCCTTACAACAACCCTAGGAAGTAGTTGGTATTATTATCCCCATTTTATGGATGAGCAAACTAAGAGACAGGAACATGAAATAACTTGCTGAAGGTCACTTAGCTAACAGAGACTAGAGCTGGAGCACTCTACTTCTAAAGCCCAATTTCTTTCCCCTTTTTGCTTGTTGCTCATGGCACCCTCAGTTCATATCTTTATCTTGGCCTCCAGCTTAGCTTCCAACCCTCTAATATGTGTAATATAGCAGAATGATTATGAGCATGGACTTAGGGATTCAGGTTCTACCACTGCCAGCTGTGTGACCTTGGGCAAGTCATCTAATACCACCGTGTCTTGTTCTCCATACCTTTATTAAACTGGCGATTGAAATAGCCACTGCATCGGATTGTGATAAGGATTCAGTTGACTCATCTATGAAAAGTGCTCTGTATAGCTCCCGACACACTCTCAGCGCACCACACTGTAGATATTGTTTATAGAGTATTATCTTTGTTGTTATTAGCTAATTGTGCAGTGGGTCTGCTTAAAGCTCTGAGGTGCCACTGGAGGGATTTGAGTTTATCACTCTGCCCAGTGGCTCTACCAGACCTCTGGGAGCTATTCTTCCTGCTTGCCTCAAAGGTGTCCAGCCTTCATGTTTGCCCATCCATCCTGGCCTCATGAATTAGATCTGGATGGCCTGATGCTTGCCATCTGTATTCCTAAGTGTGAGCAATTGACTTTAAAAAAAAAAATTATTTATTTATTTGAGAGAGAGAGAGAACATGCACGCATGTGGGGGAGGGGCAAAGGAAAGAGGGAGAGAGAGAATCTCAAGCAGACTCCCTGCTGAGCGCAGAACCTGACGCAGGGCTCCATCCCAGGATCCTGAGATCATGACCTGAGCCAAAATCAAGAGGCAGATGCTCAACTGACCAAGCCACTCAGGGGCCCCTGCAATTGACTTTTTAATAATATATTCTGCAAGTTTTTTAGAGTTTAATATCCAGGTCACTCTTGCTTTTGGTCCTAGAGTCAGATGAAACATGCCTGGGGTCAGCCCATTGAGGCTTTCTCTGTTTGCTTTTCCAGGTCAGTGGTGGCTATCTCTTTGCGATATGGGCTTTGTGAAGTTAGTGGGGTGTCCTCCCACAATATCCTCCTCTTTCTTGCACTTACCTTCTCTCCTTAGCATTCTGTTCTACTTTTGGCGGGAGGAACACGAAGAGAGAGGTGGCGAGTCTGCAGGAGAGTAACTCAGCTTTCCCAAAAACCTTTGGAAACCTACTGCCTCCCCTTTTCCCAAAGCACTTCACAGGCTTCCCAGCATTGTCACACATTCTCCATGGGCTACTGGCCACAGGGTGAGTACAATCATACTAACATTTTCCCATTTCCTTAGAGATTTTCAACAAACATTTTGGTCTCAACATCGCTGATTTGTTGTTAATCAAGAAAAGAGAATTCATAATTCCTCTTAGCATGGTTTGCTTCTTGAGATCTGGCACCCTTTCTTGTTTGTTTCCTAGAGTTTCTAAATGGGAGATGTGCAATGATCCTTCATTAAAGACACATGAGGGTATCAGGCTAACAGACAGCAGGCTTTGCTGGAAGACAGATCCAGGTTCAAATCCCTTCTGTCTCTCACTAGCTTTGTGACTTTGAGCAAGGCACCTAAGTACAATTCCTTGTGTTAGAACCGGGCGAACTTTCTCCCTGTCTTGAGGGTTTCGTATAAGGATTATATGAAATAATGCCCATAAAGCATTTGACACAGTCTCTGTGTCATTCATGAGACCAGCATGCGCTCAAATATGGTTTTTAAATTAGAATTATGATCATATGTCAATTATCTCTTCTGTGATAAGCCCTGTAGCAGATGTTTGTATCCACTGTTTCCATGAAACTTCATATCAACCTTACCAGATAGGAATGATGATGGTATGTATTTAAACAAGAATGCTGAGAGCCAGAGAGGTTAAGTAACTTGCTTCTGGCCCACAGTTACCCTTAGGGGCAGAACGAGATGTCCACTTGGATCCATACGTTCCTGATTCACATGCGTTTTCAATCTCTTCCTCAGTCTCTAATTTATAGTTTTCTCTGCTCCAAGTCTTTCTGAGCTTTCTTCTAAGCTTAGCTCCTGATCCTCCCCTAAACAAACTCTCTCCAGCCAGACTGATGTCTTAATGTTTGAGAAACATGCTTTCTACATGTCCCCAACACCCATCAGTTCATTTGTTCCTTCATTCAGCCAATGACTCTTGACCCCTGTGTCTGGGCCCAGGCTACCAAGATGAAAAGACTAGAACTTTGCTAGGGGGGGAAGTTACAGAACAGTAAAGGGTTATATAAAAGGACGTTAACATGAAACTTTTGGCTGAGACCCTAAGGGAACAGATTATCACATACCGTAGTGTGCTATGAGACAGACTGCCCAGAAGAACTTGCGCAAAGTAGGTGGTCAAGCGTCAGTTGGCTATGTCGTAAGCCCCTCACCCCCATCAGGATATGAAGGTGCTGAGGACTTGATGGCACAAGCAGCTTGTGGGCTGGGCTCTGTGACACTCTGAAGGGGCTGGGGTGAGGTGTTTCCCTCACCTCTGTCGAGAGGGGCTTCAGCAGGACCACTTGGACAGCTGCCCACTGAATCCTCACATGGAATTGTTACAGGGGAGGAAATAATGAGCTTCTCTTGCATTAAAGTGCTGCGATTTAGAGGGTGTTTGTTAAGCAGCTAGGATAATGACCCAGCCAGAGTCATCTTTGAGGAAGAAAAAAACATTGTTATTTTTTTAATTTCAAGTTTTTATTTAAATTCTAGTTAGTTAACATATATGGTAAAATTGGTTTCAGGTGTAGAATTTAGGGATTCATCACTTACATATAACACTCAGTGTTCATCATAACAAGTGCCCCCCCTTAGTACCCATCCCCCATCTAGCCCATCCCCCCCCACCTCCCCTCCTCAACCCTCAGTTTGTTCTCTATAGTTAAGAGTTTCTTATGGTTTGTTTTCCTCTCTCTCTTTTTGTTCCCTTCCCCTATGTTCATCTGTTTTGTTCCTTAAATACCACATAATGAGTGAAATCATGTGGTATTTGTCTTTCTCTGACTTATTTTGCTTACCATAATACACTCTAGCTCCATCCACATCACTGCAAATGGCAAGATTTCATTCTTTTTGATGGCTGAGGAATATTTCATTGTATACATACACCACATCTTCTTTATCCATTCATCTGTTGATGGACATCTAGGCTCTTTCCATATTTTAGCTATTTTGGACATTGCTGCTATAAACATTGGGGTGCATGTACCCCTTCGAATCACTATGTTTGTATCCTTTGGATAAATACCTAGTAGTGCAATGCTGGGTCATAGGGTAGCTCTAATTTTAACTTTTTGAGGAACCTCCATACTGTTTTCCAGAGTGGCTGCACCAGTTTGCATGCCCAACAGTGTAAGAGGGTTCCCCTTTCTCCTCATCCTTGCCCAAATCTGTTGTTTCTTGTGTTGTTAATTTTCGCCATTCTGACAGGTGTGAGGTGGTCTCTTATTGTGGTTTTGATTTGTATTTTCCTGACGATGAGTGATGTTGAGCATCTTTTCATTTGTCTGTTGGCCATCTGGATGTCTTCTTTGGAAAAATGTCTGTTCATGTCTTTTGCCCATTGCTTAACTGGATTATTTGTTTTCTGGGTGTTGAGTTTGATAAGTTCTTTATAGATTTTGGATACTAGCTCTTGATCTGATATGTCATTTGCAAATATCTTCTCCCATTCCGTAGATTGTCTTTTAGTTTTGTCAATTGTTTCCTTCACTGTGGAGAAGATTTTTATCTTGATGAAGTCCCAACAGTTCATTTTTGCTTTTGTTTCCCTTGCCTCCGAGACATGTCTAGTAAGAAGTTGCTATAGTGGAGGTGAAAGAGGTTGCTGCCTGTCTTCAAAAAGGAGAACATCTGAGTATGTTTCCCTCATTATTGTGCTTTCCCCTCATTCATTCACAAATCTCTACCCTGTACCTCCAAGCCTCTGACTTGCCCATTTTGGAGAACAAAGAAAGGGAATTACTTCCCATTTTTCCTCTTCTATTGACTAAACTCTCAAGGGTTCTCTTCATGTGTGTTGAGGTCACCCTTCAAGTTAGGGGGTTCAGCACTATGTTGAAAGCTTATTTGTTGATTATGTATACACTCTGACTTTAGTCCTTTGTGTGTATGTGTAAATCATATATATAAATGATATATTTATAATATAAATATTATAATGTATATATAATATGAGTGTGTATATAATAATTGTTATTATATACATATAAATTTTTTTACCCTGTCTAGCCAATAGATAATTATTTGGTGAAAATTTCGAGCTTCTGTAAGTTGAGGTTGGGTTTGTGGTCAGGGAGAAGGAAAAAAAAAAAGTGAAATGGACAGAATAAGTGAACATTCTCATGGGAGGACAAAAGGTGAAACTTTTCTAAGGAAAATCATTCTGCATTGTCTCTCTGAAGGGCATTTGATGAGCAAAATGTGGACAGTGGAGGGATGCCAAGAGGGACACAGCATCTAAGCACAGAGTAAGGAAAGCTCGAGATGTTAATCAGCAGAAACTTTCAAAAGTGCCAAAGCTACAAAAAAACCTCTCAAGAGTCTTCCCTCTGAAGAGGGAAGGGGCAGGAGAAGGAGCACAGGGTTCAGGAAGCCTACTCCTGTTCTGGGCCCCGGGGTGCCTTTGACTATCCCTTAAATCCTAAAAGTCACCTGATCCCCCTGGGCCACTCTTCCCTTTCCTCTCCTGTAAGCTAAGGCTGTTTCATAGGGCTGCTGCCTGAACTTGCCTGAGCTCTCAGAGCTATGAAATACCAGGGCCAGGCCTCCGCTGTGGCTCCTTCTGCCCCAGGGACGGTAATCTTGTGTCCTTACTTTTGCCATCAGGATAGGTTCCTTAGATTTGGGTCAACTTCTGAAGCATTTTGAGAGCCAGGTTGAGGAATTTAGGCATGACCTGGAGGTAAAGGAGGCTCTTCAAAGACAATGAAAACCACTTCAAAAGCCTTGAAGATTTGGGTGTGTTTATCGCGGTGCCTGGGGCACTTTCTGGATTTGTGGCTATCTTTGCTTTCATAGTGTTAGGATGCAGAGAACTTCCGGAATTCTGTACTCATTCCTCAAAGGCTCACCTCATGTCCCCCTTAAACGTTCCTTTGGGGATGTGCTGACTGTCCCTTACCTCCTCTGGATACAAGGAGTGTGGCTCTTACTCTCCTGCACCTATGGTCTCGTTCTGCCCTGAGCCAGAAGTGCTCATTGCCATCAAGGATGCCTGCACCTGAGGACGTGGTAGGGACTCCCCATGACTTTCCAAGGTCCACTGATCAGGTGTTGGCTGTGCCTCAAACCTTTGGCCAGACTAGTGACTGGAATCTTCAGGTGAAAGTCAAGCCCATCATGTCAAGGGGTCTTACTGCCAAGGTAAAATGCAGCCCACAGGCTTATGAAGGTCCCATTGATTCTTTATGACCTTCATAGTTATTTAGAATACACAAAGGAGGACATCTCTATGGATAAAAGAATCTCAAGCAGAAAAGGGGTAGCGTATATCTCATGGAGAAGCTTCTGAGTGCTCCATTAGCCTAGGCCATAGAAGACCCACTGTTGAATCAATAGAAGGAGGGCTTTTTAAAGCTCTTGAAAAATATTGTGAATTTAAAACACAAACAATTATAAAGGTAAAAGGTATAGAAGCTTCCTGTTAAATCTTAGTCCCTTTGTAGGCATTCCTATAAATGCTGAAGCTGAGAGCTTGGTTTTGGAGGGGCCTGGACTCTGAGATGCAGTTACAGAGGCTCAAGTGTCGTGACCACTGTACCCATCCCAGAGATAAGTGGGATTCTAATGGATGGGAAGCACATTGCTATTGATGACTATTCAATAAGCAAAGGAAAGGGTAGGTCAGCCTCTGGGGAAAAGGATGTATTTTTTCTTTGAAGTCACTGCATGGAGGTTAGGAGAAGGGAGGTTTCTGCCAGTGCACAAGCACTCACGTTAAAAAAAAGCACCTGCTTTTACTCTTGGTGTCATTTAATGGGGTGAGGCCTTACAATCCACTTGTCTCCGAGTTATAACATAAATCTCCACCTGGACGGTCCCTGTTCCTTTTGTCTCTTAATGTTAGTAGCTAGCTTGTATTGTGTGCTCACTCTTGGCCAGCATTGGCAAAGAAATGTCCAGATGTTATCTCAGCCTTTCTATAGGGCAGATACTTAGCAAAAATCCCATTTCACAGATGAAGAAGCTGAGACTCAGAGATGTTGAACCGTATTTCAAGGTCACACAGCTGGTCAGTGGCAGCCAGGAACTCGGGTGCTGTGAGCTACCCTGCTCTCCACCATGGCTGGTTCTTAGACTGGTGTCTCACACGGATAGATCTTCCAAAATATTTGTTATGTGAAGGACAGACTCTGACTTCAGGGCCTTTATCATTATGCTCCACTGCCTCAGAGGGGGCAAGGTCCTTCTAGAGACTTACCTGTCAGAGAAGGAATGTGACTCTTCTTTAACTACACTCCATAGTGTGACTCGATTTAGCCACACCGCTGGGTTTTTCTGACTGGCTGAGGCATGCCCCTAGTCTAGGGAGAGACTTTTAGACCAAGGTATCTGGAAGGAGAGCTGGTGGGTAGAGTTAGCTTGTAGGCAGGAGCCCAGGGCTATCCTTTGGAGCCTGTCAGTAAAGAACTATGGGTGTCTAGATGTCATATTCCCTCTTGAAGCCTGATTTGAATGATCTGAAACATGATTTTTTTTTTTTTTTTTTGCCTACTATTTATTAGCAGCCAAGAATCTAGGGCGGGGGGTGGGGGAGGTGGCAGGTCTCTCCAGGAAACCCAGCCTTCATTTCCTCCTCTGAACATTGCCTAGAGACCACAGCACAAGCTGCCTCATACATATGTGGCCATTCCTCAAAAGCGCATGGATGGAAACTGATGTCCACACGAAACTGCACACAATGTTTATAGTAGCTTTATTCATGATTGCCCAAACTGGAAGCAACCAAGATGTGCTTCAGTAAGTAGGTGAATAGAATATTATAGATGTTAATATTATAGATAATAGAGTGGACTATTACTCAGTGCTAAAAATAAATGCACTATCAAGCCACAAAGAGACATGCAGGCAGCTTAAGTGCTTATTACTAAAAGAGAGAAGCCAATCTGAAAAGACTACATGCTGTATGATTCCAACTATATGTCATTCTCGAATAAGCCAAACCACAGAGACAGTAAATGATCAGGGATTACCAGGGGCTGGGGAGAGGGAGGGGTGAATAGGTGAAGTACAGAGGATTTTTAAGGCAGTGAAACTACTCTATATGATCCTATAATGGTAGATGCACATCATTATACATTTGTCTAAACCCATAGAATGTACAACCCCAAGAGTGAACCCTGTCGTGAACTATGGAGTCTGGGTGTGTCCGTGTAGGTTCATTGATTTTAAAAGAAGTACCACTCCCGTGTGGGACATTGATCATGGGAGAATCTGTGCATGTGTAGGGGCAGGGAGGATATGGGAAATCTCTGTACCTTTCTCCCAATTTTTCTGTAAACCTTAAACTTCTGTAAAAAAGTAGTCTATTAGAAGAAATAAAGAAAAAACAACACATGGACACTGTGATGACAAAAACACACATTCACTTACACTTCAGAGGATTTAGAAAAATTTTTGCTGTGATTTACCAGTAAACTGATGATAGAAGAATAAAATGATGAGGACGTTATGTTGAAAAGGTTCTCATCCCTGGAAATGTGGTGGATCCTTGAAGGAGATGGTCTTGGAGCTCACCCACAGCTTTCCCATCTTGAGGGGTTCCCAAGGGCTGTGAGGTGCTGTCTGTAATTATGGTAGCAGTCACCTGACCTGGCTAAGGCCCCTGTCTATTTGGTTTTGTCCACTCGCTTCATTTTCTGAGGGTGAAAGAGGCAGTATTTGTGAGTATCAGCAGTGTGCCAGGCAGACCTTTCATCTCCTTTCCAAATCTTGGCTTCTGTGGTTCTCTCTACTTAAGTAGACCTCCTTCCCTTCCAATGTGTTAAATCAGGCCCACCCTTTCCTGTCCTGGGTCTGGCTCAGGGGCCTCTTCTCCTTGAGGCCTTGTATACTTGCAGGCCCACCTGGCTGACCCCCTGTGAGGTCCCCCAGTTCTTGCTGTCAGCAGCACCCACTCTGCCCTGGAACTAGAGAACTCAGTATCTCCTAGGGAGCCCTGGGTCCCTCGTCTTCCTCGTGCAGAAAGGCCAACTGAGGTGACATGCCCAAATGTAGCCGGTTACCAGGACAGAGCCAAGAGGGAATAAGGTCTCTGGAAACCATGAACATGTGCGCTCTCCCATGTGGGTCAGCTCTTGTGAAACAGGAAATACACGGATCCCACTTTCTGTGGATGGGAGATCCCACTTTCCTGTACCCTTTTCTGAATCAGGGTGGGATCTGAGACCTCTAAGTAGCGTAGATACTTGAAGATTAAACAGTAGCAAAACAAAATGCTAGGGTACCTTGCCCATCCTGGTAGCAGAAGGATCTTTCTCTCTTTCCCTCCCCTCTTCCTTCCATTCTCTAAACCAGGGTTTCTGAACCTCTGTACTGTTGGCATTTTGGGCCAGATACGTCTTTGTTTTTATTATTATTATGATTATCATTATTATTATGTTCAGTTAGCCACCGTATAGTACATCATTAGTTTTTGATGTCGTGTTCCATGATTCATTGTTTGTGTGTAACACCCAGTGCTCATCACAACACGTGCCCTCCTTAATACCCATCACCCTGTTACCCCCTCCCCTCTGAAATCCTCAGTTTGTTTCCCAGGGTCCACAGTCTCTCCTGGTTTGTCTCCCTCCCCCCACTTCAGATTTTCCTCCCTTTCCCTATGGTCCTCGGAGCTATTGCTTATGTTCCACATATGAGTGCAACCATATGATAACTGTCTTTGTTATGGGCACTATAGTGTGCATCGCAGGATGTTTAGGAGAATTTTCTGGCTTCTACCCATCAGATGCTAGTAGCTGCATCCCCCCCCGCCCCAAGTTGTAACAATCAGAAATGTCTCCAGACCTTGCCGAATGTTCTCTGGAGAGCAAGATCCCTCCTGGTTGGGAACCAGTGCTCTAAACTTGGATCGAGTACCTGCTAAGTGCCTCTCCCTCCCACCCTCTAAACCCACATTGGGCTTCCACTCTGTGCAGAGTGGCTATGAAACTGCTGGGCATCCTTCCCCCCCAATTCCCTCATTTCCTTTTGTTCCTCTTACAAAAAATCATGACTTTGGGGAGAGCTGCTTACGGGAAACCATAAAGTCATTCTCCGGTCTCTCACCTTGGCTGTGAAGATAACACAATCAGGCCACAGAGGCAGGCTTTTGGGAACTTCAAAGCTGAGCCGGAGGGAGTGGAGGGACAGGAGCTGTGAGCTGAGCTTATCTGTGGCTTGAATGTTCTCACCCTTATCAATCCAGAAGGAGGAGTCCTAGGGGAGAGCAAGTGGGAGTCAAAGGCCATGTTCCTTTCTTCTCCCATCTGTCTTGAGACTGAAAGGGACCAAGGAATAAGGAAGGGCTGAAAGCAGGAAAGCAAAGTAGGAAGAATGCCAACAGGAGAGGAACTTTGTGTGTGTGTGGGGTGAGTGTGAAGGGGGAAAACCTTTTTTGACCTTACACTAACCCATACTGACCTGGATTGGACACCAGGGTACCAGAACCAGAGAATCTGAGAATTAGAAGGTCTTGGCATTAGCTTCATGAGCACCATCTAGATAATACCTGGGCCGCCCCCTTGGGGCCCTTCCCTGGATAGGTGCAGAATGAGGGGCTGCTGCTTTGAGACCTCCTGCCATAGAGAATGAAAGCCTGTGCATAGACAGGAGCACCTGGAGTGGAGAAGTGAGAATCTAAGCAGCAGAAATTTGCTGGAGTTGAGGGCAAATCATTTGCAGAGGTTTGAGGGAGGAGGAAGAATCTGAGGTCCTAGTAATACATGCAAGCCTTTATCTATCTATCGCTCGCAATGTGCTGTACATGATTTGATGCACTTGATATAAGTAGTCACTCATTTCACCCTCCCAACACCTCTATATGATAGGTACTTCTAAAGTACCCATTTTATAGGTGAGAAAATTGAGGCATCGAGGTGTTTAGTAATTTGCATGTCACAGAGCAAATCAGGAGGAGAAATGGAACCTGAACCCAGATGGCCCAGTTCTAGCAGGTGCGATCTTAACCACTGTGCCATCTATCACTCGGATAACAAAATTCAGACAGCTAAGTGGATGGTAAAATCATCAACTTGGGTATGGCCTGAAGGAGGAGCAGGTTTGAGGGCAAAACAATGGGTTTGGCCTTGAGGATGCTAGGTCTGGTGTGCACCTGGGAAACCCAGGGGTTGTGCCTGGAAGGTGGGGTGGGAGCTCAGCCATAAGCTCAGTATGGAGGCCCGTGAAACCATGGCTTCCTTAGAGCCATGACTTGGGAGCTGTGAGCAGTGAGGAAACAAGAAGACCCAAGAGCCCCAGGGAGCAGAGTTAAAGGCAGATGGATGAAGAACCAAGAAAAGAGAATGGGGGGGGGGGGGGCGGAAACAAGCCATCAGCATAGAGAGCAGTGCCCTGGCAATTCAGGGTGAAGTGAGTTTTAAGAAGGAAGGCAAGGTCACCAGGGACACAAGCTGTAAAGAAGTCTTCTAAGATAAGAAATGAAGAGAGATATTGTTCTTTAAGGATCTCCTGGGTTTCTAATTTATTTCCCCAACCAGAGGGGAAATGTCTTGAGGCAAGCATTACATCCAACACTTTGCTGGGTTCCTTTTTGGGTCTCTGCGGTTTTTAGGGCAGGGCTAGGCATGCAGAAAACATCCACTGAATACCTGTAGGTTGATGGTCATTCATGTTCCTGTTGCCTTTTCTCCTTATTAAAACAATGTGACATGTTTAATAAGTTGTCCATATCTGTTGAGGAGGAGATATAATGCTCCAAGTTTCACATAATTCATCCCTCCTCCATAATAGCTGTTGCCCTTTGAATACCTATTGTGTGCCTGGCTCTGTACTTCTGGACAGATGACATTTGTAGTTCAAATCCTCACAACCTGGCAAGCTGGGCATTGTGATCCTCTTTTTCCAAATAAAGTGACTGGGTTGAAAGCTTGTTGACTTGCCAGGGCTACATGAGTAGGCAGAGTGCCGCCCAGATAAAGACCAACATCCACATGACTCCAAAGCCCTGGGACTCAACATGCCCCCAACTGAGCTTCTTCCCATTCCCTGGCCTTATTTCAGGTGTCACTACCATTTGGGTGGGTTTTGCCACAGCTCTTATTGATCTCCATTCTTCTATTAAGCCTTCTTCCCCAGGATCCATTGTCCAAACTACAGCTGTAGTAACTTATCTGAATACAACCCTGGTCATTTAAACATCCTTCAGTGGCTTAAAGGCTATGACATTCTATGAGATAAACCCGTCCTCCTCAGCACACCTTGTGGGGCTTTCCTTATCCGACCCCACTTGCTGTTCCAGGCCCTTCTTGGCTACTGCCTTGTACTCTCTTCTCTCCCGCCAAACCAACCTCCTCCACTTTCTTGAAGATGTCTGTCTTTCATTTTGCCTATTCTGTTCCCTGAAGTTGTGGTGCTTTTCTTCCCTTCCATCCTGGGCTAACTCACACTCTTTAAGCTTCAGTTTACCCCCTCTCACAAGTATCCTCAACCCTTCTGAGACCTTATTAAATAGCCCCCCTCTACGTTCCTCCTCTGAGCACCCCGGAGTCCTAGAATTGTCACTCTGCATCCTGGTGCCCCTTTCTTCTGGTGCCCTCACTTGGTTCTGAGGTCTTGGAGGACAGAGATTGTGTATGACCCCAGCTGGGAGCAGGAGGTAAGGCCCTGCTTGTTGAATAAGTGACTGGATTCCGAGGGACAGCCAGCACCAAGGTTGGAATGCAAGAGCAGGAGGGAGGCCGTTGGGAAGGGCAGGCAGTTGGGTTGGCCAGAGTGTAGGCATCACCGTGGGGAGTTGGCAAAAGGCTTCCCCCAAGCTGACTTCTTCCCGCCACTCCTGAAGGCACAGGGGATCCCCTGCCTCTGCTCCCAGACAGTGATAATCCTGCCGGACCCATCTGGGCCAAAGCCTCGCCTGGAGTCTCATCTTTGGAGTTCAGTGTTTTTTGGCAAGACAGACAGGAAACACTTGATGATGAGGTTCTCCTCCTATGGAATGTGAGTTGCGACAGAACTGAGGTCCAGATGGAAAATGCCTCCTAAGTCCTAAGCCAAGCTAGAAAGATAGGCCGTTGATAGTGAAGTTTATCCCTCCATTTTAAAAATAGTTGGCAGTGAAAGTAATCCAGGCTCCTGCATCTGAAGTGTTGTAAAAATTAACAAGACTCGGGGGCTGAAAGGAAAAGAGCTGCGGGGAAGAGAAAGGAAGCTATCTTCTCTCCCCTTATCTCTACCCTCCCATCTTCAGATCGAGGGAAGCATTTCTCTGTGAGGAGACACACGATGCCTTTACCGAAAGGAATGTCCAATGGTGGAATTTTCAGCCAGTAAAACAGTAAGGGAGACTCAGGGCAAGCAGGCCCTTCAAATCACAATCAAGGGGCAGCCACTGACTTTTGCTGCTTATAAATGCAGCCCCGTGTGTGTGTGTGTGAATGACACTGTTACCCTGAACACTTGAGGGAGTCACAGCTGGTGACATACCTCCACAGACAGCGTCTGAGTTGGTTTTTACAATTGTCTGCTAAGGAGGGGCTTACTGTCTCCTCTCCCCATTCTACAGAAGAGGAAACTGAGGATCCGATTTGTCTAACACCTCACGACCAGTCATTCATCCTTTTATTCATTCTCTCACTGGCTGTCAAGCCCTAACATGGCATCAGCCACCACTTGAGACCCCGTGACGCCATGCTTCATAAGGCAGGTGAGGTCCCTGTCTTCATACAGCTTGCATTCTAGTTGGAGGAACAATAAACAAATGACCAAGTAAGTAAATAGGACGATGCACTATAAAGAAAACAAAGCACTGGAACTGGATAGAAGGTGCTGGTGGGTGGGTGGGAGTGGTGGGGGGCGGGTATGTGCTTATTTTGGAAAGGACGATGGAAACGTGGCAGAGAAGATAAAGTAGAATTTGAATAAAGGCAAATTCCACACAGCAGTGGGCTCCTGTAGGGCCTTCCTTTCCCATATTTCTTTTTTTTTTTTTAATTTTTTTATTGTTATGTTAATCCCCATACATTACATCATTAGTTTTAGATATAGTGTTCCATGATTCATTGTTTGTGCATAACACCCAGTGCTCCATGCAGAACGTGCCCTCCTCAATACCCATCACCAGGCTAACCCATCCTCCCACCCCCCTCCCCTCTAGAACCCTCAGTTTGTTTCTCAGAGTCCATCGTCTCTCATGGTTCTTCTCCCCCTCCGATTTCCCCCCCTTCATTCTTCCCCTCCTGCTACATTCTTCTTCTTCTTTTTTTCTTTCTTAACATATATTGCATTATTTGTTTCAGAGGTACAGATCTGAGATTCAACAGTCTTGCACAATTCACAGCGCTTACCAGAACACATACCCTCCCCAGTGTCCATCACCCAGTCACCCCATCCCTCCCACCCCACCCCCCACTCCAGCAACCCTCAGTTTGTTTCCTGAGATTAAGAATTCCTCATATCAGTGAGGTCATATGATACATGTCTTTCTCTGTTTGACTTATTTCGCTCAGCATAATACCCTCCAGTTCCATCCACGTCGTTGCAAATGGCAAGATCTCATTCCTTTTGATGGCTGCATAATATTCCATTGTATATATATACCACCTCTTCTTTATCCATTCATCTGTTGATGGACATCTTGGCTCTTTCCACAGTTTGGCTATTGTGGACATTGCTGCTATAAACATCGGGGTGCACGTAGCCTTTCGGGTCCCTACTTTTGTATCTTTGGGGTAAATACCCAGGAGTGCAATTGCTGGATCATATGGTAGCTCTATTTTCAACTTTTTGAGGAACCTCCATACTGTTTTCCAGAGTGGCTGCACCAGCTTGCATTCCCACCAACAGTGTAGGAGGGTTCCCCTTTCTCCGCATCCCCGCCAACATCTGTCATTTCCTGACTTGTTAATTTTAGCCATTCTGACTGGTGTGAGGTGGTATCTCATTGAGGTTTTGATTTGGATTTCCCTGATGCCGAGCGATATTGAACACTTTTTCATGTGTCTGTTGGCCATTTGGATATCTTCTTTGGAAAAATGTCTGTTCATGTCTTCTGCCCATTTCTTGATTGGATTCTTTGTTCTTTTGGTGTTGAGTTTGATGAGTTCTTTATAGATTTTGGATACTAGCCCTTTATCTGATATGTCATTTGCAAATATCTTCTCCCATTCTGTCAGTTGTCTTTTGGTTTTGTTGACTGTTTCCTTTGCTTTGCAAAAGCTTTTTATCTTGATGAAGTCCCAATAGTTCATTTTTGCCCTTGCTTCCCTTGCCTTTGGCGATGTTTCTAGGAAGAAGTTGCTGCGGCTGAGGTCGAAGAGGTTGCTGCCTGTGTTCTCCTTTAGGATTTTGATGGACTCCTGTCTCACATTGAGGTCTTTCAACCATTTGGAGTCTATTTTTGTGTGTGGTGTAAGGAAATGGTCCAGTTTCATTCTTCTGCATGTGGCTGTCCAATTTTCCCAACACCATTTGTTGAAGAGACTGTCTTTTTTCCATTGGACATTCTTTCCTGCTTTGTCAAAGATTAGTTGACCGTAGAGTTGAGGGTCCATTTCTGGGCTCTCTATTCTGTTCCATTGATCTATGTGTCTGTTTTTGTGCCAGTACCATACTGTCTTGATGATGACAGCTTTGTAGTAGAGCTGGAAGTCTGGAATTGTGATGCCGCCAGCTTTGCTTTTCTTTTTCAACATTCCTCTGGCTATGCGGGGTCTTTTCTGGTTCCATACAAATTTTAGGAGTATTTGTTCCATTTCTTTGAAGAAAGTGGATGGTATTTTGATGGGGATTGCATTGAATGTGTAGATTGCTCTAGGTAGGATTGACATCTTCACAATATTTGTTCTTCCAATCCATGAGCATGGAACGTTTTTCCATTTCTTTGTGTCTTCCTCAATTTCTTTCATGAGTATTTTATAGTTTTCTGAGTACAGATCCTTTGCCTCTTTGGTTAGATTTATTCCTAGGTATCTTATGGTTTTGGGTGCAATTGTAAATGGGATCGACGCCTTAATTTCTCTTTCTTCTGACTTGTTGTTGGTGTATAGGAATGCCACTGACTTCTGTGCATTGATTTTATATCCTGCCACTTGACTGAATTCCTGTATGAGTTCTAGCAGTTTTGGGGTGGAGTCTTTGGGATTTTCCACATAAAGTATCATATCATCTGCAAAGAGTGAGAGTTTGACTTCTTCTTTGCCAATTTGGATGCCTTTGATTTCTTTTTGTTGTCTGATTGCTGTGGCTAGGACTTCCAATACTATGTTGAATAGCAGTGGTGATAGTGGACATCCCTGCCGCGTTCCTGACCTTAGGGGGAAAGCTCTCAGTTTTTCCCCATTGAGAATGATATTCGCTGTAGGTTTTTCATAGATGGCTTTTATGATATTGAGGTATGTACCCTCGATCCCTATACTCTGAAGAGTTTTGATCAAGAAAGGATGCTGTACTTTGTCAAATGCTTTTTCTGCATCTATTGAGAGGATCATATGATTCTTGTTCTTTCTTTTGTTAATGTATTGTATCACGTTGATTGATTTGCGGATGTTGAACCAACCTTGCAGCCCAGGGATAAATCCGACTTGGTCGTGGTGAATAATCCTTTTAATGTACTGTTGGATCCTATTGGCTAGTATTTTGGTGAGAATTTTTGCATCCATGTTCATCAGGGATATTGGTCTGTAATTCTCCTTTTTGATGGGGTCTTTGTCTGGTTTTGGGATCAAGGTAATGCTGGCCTCATAAAATGAGTTTGGAAGTTTTCCTTCCATTTCTATTTTTTGGAACAGTTTCAGAAGGATAGGTATTAATTCTTCTTGAAATGTTTGGTAGAATTCCCCTGGGAAGCCATCTGGCCCTGGGCTTTTGTGTTTTGGGAGATTTTTGATGACTGCTTCAATTTCCTTAGTGGTTATAGGTCTGTTCAGGTTTTCTATTTCTTCCTGGTTCAGTTTTGGTAGTTGATACATCTCTAGGAATGCATCCATTACTTCCAGGTTATCTAATTTGCTGGCATAGAGTTGCTCATAATATGTTCTTATAATTGTTTGTATTTCTTTGGTGTTGGTTGTGATTTCTCCTCTTTCATTCATGATTTTGTTGATTTGGGTCATTTCTCTTTTCTTTTTGATAAGTCTGGCCAGGGGCTTATCAATCTTGTTAATTCTTTCAAAGAACCAGCTCCTAGTTTCGTTGATCTGTTCTACTGTTCTTTTGGTTTCTATTTCATTGATTTCTGCTCTGATCTTTATTATTTCTCTTCTCCTGCTGGGTTTAGGCTTTATTTGCTGTTCTTTCTCCAGCTCCTTTAGGTGTAGGGTTAGGTTGTGTACTTGAGACCTTTCTTGTTTCTTGAGAAAGGCTTGTATTGCTATATACTTTCCTCTTAGGACTGCCTTTGCTGTATCCCAAAGATTTTGAATAGTTGTGTTTTCATTTTCATTGGTTTCCATGAATCTTTTTAATTCTTCTTTAATTTCCTGGTTGACCCATTCATTCTTCAGTAGGATGCTCTTTAGCCTCCATGTATTTGAGTTCTTTCCGACTTTCCTCTTGTGATTGAGTTCTAGTTTCAAAGCATTGTGGTCTGAAAATAGGCAGGGGATGATCCCAATCTTCTGGTACCGGTTGAGGCCTGATTTATGACCTAGGATGTGATCTATTCTGGAGAATGTTCCATGGGCACTAGAGAAGAATGTGTATTCCGTTGCTTTGGGATGGAATGTTCTGAATATGTCTGTGAAGTCCATTTGGTCCAGTGTGTCATTTAAAGTCTTTATTTCCTTGTTGATCTTTTGCTTAGACGATCTGTCCATTTCAGTGAGGGGGGTGTTAAAGTCCCCCACTATTATTGTATTGTTGTCGATGTGTTTCTTTGCTTTTGTTATTAATTGCCTTATATAATTGGCTGCTCCCATGTTAGGGGCATAGATATTTACAATTGTTAGATCTTCTTGTTGGATAGACCCTTTAAGTAGGATATAGTGTCCTTCCTCATCACTTATTACAGTCTTTGGTTTAAAATCTAATTTGTCTGATATAAGGATTGCCACCCCAGCTTTCTTTTGGTGTCCATTAGCATGGTAAATGGTTTTCCACCCCCTCACTTTCAATCTGGGGGTGTCTTTGGGTCTAAAATGAGTCTCTTGCAGACAGCATATCGATGGGTCTTGTTTTTTAATCCAATCTGATAGCCTGTGTCTTTTGATTGGGGCATTTAGCCCATTTACATTCAGGGTAACTATTGAAAGATAGGAATTCAGTGCCATTGTATTGCCTGTAAAGTGACTGTTACTGTATATTGTTTGTGTTCCTTTCTGGTCTATGTTGCTTTTAGGCTCTCTCTTTGCTTAGAGGACCCCTTTCAATATTTGTTGTAGGGCTGGTTTCGTGTTTGCAAATTCCTTTAGTTTTTGTTTGTCCTGGAAGCTTTTTATCTCTCCTTCAATTTTCAATGACAGCCTAGCTGGATATAGTATTCTTGGCTGCATATTTTTCTCATTTAGTGCTCTGAATATGTCCTGCCAGTCCTTTCTGGCCTGCCAGGTCTCTGTGGATAAGTCTGTTGCCAATCTAATGTTTCTACCATTGTAGGTTTATAGCTCTTCTCCCGAGCTGCTTTCAGGATTTTCTCTTTGTCTCTGAGACTCGTAAGTTTTACTATTAGATGTCGGGGTGTTGACCTATTTTTATTGATTTTGAGAGGGGTTCTCTGTGCTTCCTGGATTTTGATGCCTGTTTCCTTCCCCAAATTAGGGAAGTTCTCTGTTATAATTTGCTCCATTATACCTTCTGCACCTCTCTCTCTTTCTTCTTCTTCTGGGATCCCAATTATTCTAATGTTGTTTCGTCTTATGGTATCGTTTATCTCTCGAATTCTGCCCTCGTGATCCAGTAGTTGTTTATCTCTCTTTTTCTCAGCTTCTTTATTTTCCATCATTTGGTCTTCTATCTCACTGATTCTTTCTTCTGCCTTATTTATCCTAGCAGTTAGCGCCCCCATATTTGATTGCACCTCATTGATAGCCTTTTTGATTTCTACTTGGTTAGACTTTAGTTCTTTTACTTCTCCAGAAAGGGTTTCTCTAATAACTTCCATGTTTTTTTCAAGCCCAGCTAGTATCTTTAAAGTGATGATTCTGAACTCTAGATCTGACATCGTATTAATGTCCGTATTGAGTAGGTCCCTGGCAGTCGGTACTACCTCTTGTTCTTTTTGTTGAGGTGATTTTTTCCGTCTTGTCATTTTGTGCAGAGGAGAATAGATTAATGAGAGAACAAAATGCTAGCAGGGTAACAACGTCCCCAGAAAATATACTGTAAACAAATCAGAAAAGACCTGAAGCAGTGGGAAAAGAAAGGGAAAGAGAGAAAAAAGAAAAGGAAAGAAAAAAAGAAAAAAGAAAAAGATAAAGATAAAAACAAACAAAAGCAGAACAAAACAAAACAAAACAAAAACAGAATGTGATCAAATATGATCAGGCTGGATTATAGATCAGTGCCACACACTAGATTTTGGGTGTATTTTGGTCTGTTAAAAGAAGTCCCTCCCAAAATTTTAAAGAAAGAAAAACTTATATATGTACAAAAATAAGGGTTGATATGATGAAGGGATGGAATATGACTGTAAAGATGGAAAGTATAAAAAATTTTAAAAAAGGATTTGATAAGTTGTTTCAAAAAAGAAAGAAGAGGATTAAAAAAAGAAAAAAAAAAAGAAAGAAAAAAGGGAGAGAATGTGATCAGGCAGGGGAGTAGAAAAAAACCATACACTAGAGATTTAGAGTATATTTTGATCTGTTAGAAGAAACTATCTCAAGATTTTAAAGAGAGAACAACTTATATATATATGCCAAAAATACGGGTAACTACTATGAAGGGATAGAATATGACTTTAAAAATGAAAAATAAAAATGTTTTTTTTTAAAAAAGGGATTGATAAGATGTTGGTTGAAAAAGGGAAAAAGAAAAATTCAAAAAAAAAGAAAAAAGGAAAAAAGAAAAAAAGACAGTTAAAAAAAATAATTAACTTTGAAAGACTAAAGAATCATGGTAAAAAGCCATGAATTCTATGTGCAGTGTTCCCCTAGCGCTGGAGTTCTGCCGTTCTCATTGATCGGTAAACTTGGTCTTGGCTGGCTGTTCTCGCTGATCTTCTGGGGGAGGGGCCTGTTGCCGTGGTTCCCAAATGTCTTTGCCGGAGGCAAAATTGCCCCGCCCTTGCCGGTCCGGGCTGAGTAATCTGCTCGGGTTTGCTCTCCGGAGCTTTTGTTCCCTGCAAGCTTTCCGTACAGCTTTGGAGGCGGAGAGTGAAAATGGCGGCCTCCCAGTCTCCGCCCCGGCGGAGCCGAGAACTTGGGCCCCGCTCCTCAGTGAGCCCCCAGAGAAAAGCCGTCAGTCACTCCCGTCTCCCCGGTCTCCGGCCACACTCCGTGCTCACCCGGCCTGTGACCGCGCCTTTCTATCTGGCACCCGACCCCGTGTGGAGTCTCCAAACCCAGCAGATCCCTGTGGTGCGCTCCCGCACCTCTCCTCCCGGGGGAAGAAGGTGAGTCTCCCCGGATCTGCCGCTTGTTGGGTCCCTGCTGGAGGAGCAGTGGCCCGACTGTGCCGCGGATCACGGTTTATAGCAACCCCGAGCTGAGAGCCCGCGCCTGGGCTCCGTCTCTGCAGCCGGCTTCCCTGCTCCGATACCTGGGAGCTCTGCCGCACTCAGGCACCCCCGGTCTCTCTGTGACCCCGAGGGTCCTGAGACCACACTGTCCCGCGAGGGTTCCACCCCCTGCTTAGCCACCGGAGTGACGTCCCTCAGCGGAGCCGACTTCTAAAAGTTCCGATTTTGTGCTCCGCGGCTCTATCACTTGCCAGAAGCGGCCGACGGAGGCCCCTCCCCCGCCGTCTATCCTCCCGAATATCGCCTCGGATTCACTTCTCCGCACGTCCTACCTTCCAGACAGTGGTCGCTTTTCTGTTCAGAGAGTTGTTGCTATTCTTTTCTTCAATCTCCTGTTGAGTTTGTAGGTGTTCAGAATGGTTTGATCCCTATCCAGCTGAATTCCTGAGACCAGACGAAATCCAGGTCTCCTACTCCTCCGCCATCTTGCTAACCTCCCCCTTTCCCATATATCTTTAAAAATTTTTTTTCTTTAAGAAAGCCCTAAGAACCTCTCAATAGAAACTGATAATGGCCAGGAGCATAATTCTCAGGGACCTCAGAAGAGGACCCTCGAGCTTTACCAGTGACAGCTCACAGATGGGGAAAAATGTATATAAAATGTATATGTATATGTAGGCCCCACCCTGGCAGTATGTAGGCAACCTCCTTGTTTGTGCAGCAGGATTTCATGGGCGCTCAACGGGAAGGCAAAAGGCAGAGTCTGAATTGTTCACTTCCCAGCCCGGTGGGTTCTGGCTTCCAGTTTCTCAGAGGAGTTTGCCTCCCACTTTGTAAGGACAATCGGAAAAACACTGGAAGGTCAGGAGTAGGGACTTTGGGGCTCCCTGGGAAGTTCAAGCTGCTTGGAACCATTTCCTCCCACCTTATTCTAACGATCCAGGAGTGGCTTTCTGGGATTGCCCTTCATCTAATGAACACATGTTAAGGAGTCTAGCCTATACAGTTGATTCCTTTCCGGCTAAGGGGCCGGGCCACTTGTAGAAGGTATAGTCTCGGTGTCTACCATTGGATTTAAATGTTTTGCAGATTCCAGGAAGAAGGGAAGGAGAAGGGCTTTTGATGGCTCCTATTATGGTCCAGACACTCTCCTAGATGTGAATATCCATCAGCATGCATACCAGTTCCAAGGTAAATATGACTATGGACACTGAGAAGGGTGAAATCACTTCCCCCAGATCATGCTTGTAAGGAGCAGGGATGCAAGCCCTAAGCTTGTACTCTTAGTCACGATGTCCCCTTGTCCTCTGTGCTGTTCGCACTGAAGTGAAAGCACTTTGAAGAAAGAACAGGGCTGAAGGCTGCCCTTGTATTTTCTGCATTGCCCAGCACAGGTTTGCATATTGAATAGGCTCCCAGTAAACACCTGCTAAAAAGGGCGAAGAATTTATTTGATATGTAAAATAGTATCTATGGCCGCTACTTTTTACTTCTTTGTTTTGTTTGGTACTTTGATACACTTGTGGCAATCTTAGCATACAACAGGACTGAGCTAAACTCTCTTGTAGAACTAGAAATCTGGTCTTCTAGAAAGGCTTTATAATGTTGGCCAATAACATTCCGGTAATTTAGCAGATTGTGGGGATATGCTTATCATTTATAAGACCCTGTTGGAGATTTGGGGCCAGGGTTCACCCTCAAGGCACTTAAGGTTGAAGCTTCAGATATGGATGAGACCCCCAGGGGATAAAGTGGAAAGAAAATGAACACAGTTGGCTTTTGGCTGAAACTTGGGAGACATCCGTGTTTGGCAAGTCTGAGAGAGAGAGAGGGTCTTTTTTTTTTTTTTTTTTAAGGTTTTATTTATTTATCAGAAAGAGAGAGAGAGAGCACACACAAGCAGGGGGAGCTGCAGGTAGAGAGAGAGGGAGAAGCAGGTTCCCCGCTGAGCAAGGAGCTAGACTCGGGACTCGATCCCAGACCCTGGGATTCTGACCCAAGCCGAAGGTAGATGCTCAACCGACTGAGCCACCCAGGTGTCCCGAGAGAGAGGGTCTTACTGAGAAAGCAGGGAAGGTGCAGTCAGAAAGGCGGGAGGAGAGCCACACTTGTGCCCTGGTTTGAATAGGTTCATGTGTGGATCAGAAATGTGCACCCTGTCCCTGAAACACAAGTCTGATTACATCACGGTCCTGCTTCGAATTCTTCCATCGTCTACAATTGTCTTCGGGAGGAAGCAGACTGCGCATGAGGCTGACTCAGCCTGGTTCCTGCTGCCTTCTCCAGGCTCATCGCTCTGGGCGCTTTTCCTAGATGCCCGCCATCCACAGCCGCTTGCAGTCTTAGTGCGTCTGCTCAGCCGCGCCTCCTGGCCTTCTTTTATTCTCACCGCTGGGGATACCCTTTCCCTCCTTGTTCACCCAGTGAAGTCCTTCCCCACTCCAGCCTTTCCTTCTGGAGGAAGTCCTCTCTGATTCCCTTCTTGCTTCCAAAGTAGTGAAGACCTGCTGCTCTGTCATCTCCCAGGGAGATCTTGGGCAAATCTCCTTTAAAACCCACACCAATTTCCACCAGGATTATTCATGTACAAGCCCCTATCTGTTGGTAGGCTGTGAGCTTCCAGAAGGCAGAGCCTCTGTCTCTTTACTTTTTGCTTCCTCCGTGCCAAGGTTTGCAATCTGTCCTTTACGAATGAATGAATGAGTGAGTGAATGAATAGAAAAACCACCAGCCCAGAAATTCCAAAAGGTTAGGGCTGGTAAACCAGGGCACCTCTGTATGCTGACAGGGTGCCAGGGGGCACCCACCTGGACCAGTTCTGTAATGTGAACAAACTCAGCCCTCTTAACCCCTCAGACAAATGCCTGCGATGACCTTACCTGTCTTTCACATCATTTCTGTAAACAAGGCAGTGGAGGCTTAGTGAAGGGAGGGGCTGGAGGCAGACAAACTAGCGTTGTCTTATCCCTCAGAGCCGCACTGTCATGATCTATGAAGTAGGGATGACACCAGCTACCTTTTCATCTTCAGCCAACAGCGAGTGGGGGTTATGATGCTAGGTGCTGGGGTGGTAAAGAAATAAGAAACTGATCTTACCCTTCAGCTGCTCCCAAATCTTGGAGGGAGTTCACGGGATTGTTGTGCAGATGAATGTCAAAGTGAAAATAATAGAGATGCCTGGGTGGCTCAGTCCGACTCTTGATTTCAGCTCAAGTTGTGATCTCAGGGTCGTGAAATTGAGCCCTACTTGGGCTCCATCCACACTCAGCATGGAGATTCTCTCTCTCCCTCTGCCCCTCCCTCTGCTCGTGCTCTCCCCTCTCTAAAATAAATAAATAAATAAATCTTTAAAAACGAACTGAAAATAATAGTAACAACTCTTTACTGAGTACTGATGGTGAGCTGGGCAGTGCTCAGGGAGAAGCATCTTCATAAATGATCTCACCCAAGGCCCACAGTTATACTGTGGGAAGACATCATTGGCAATCCCATTTTGCAGGTGAGGGAAGTGAGGCTCAGAGAGAGGTTGGGTAATGGGACCGAGGTCTGGCCTGCACTCCGGGGCTGGGCTTGCTCACACGTGCTTTGGGGAGCAGTGCTGGTTGGCTGTTGTAGTTTGGGTTCAATGATGCCAGAGCCCAGCTCCCCTGATTTTAGCCGGGGCCATCAGACTCTGTGGGTTGAAGCAATGTGTTAGACCCAACCCCTAGGTTCTTTGCAAATTTTTATCTTTAAAGTCTTAAGTCTTCTCTCCTGTGTGATGTGTCCCTTTATCAGTTTTTCCCAGTCCTGCCGAATTGCTCAGCATGGTTCTGCCACCCCATTCACTCCACTATCTCTGTATTTGGAGAGGGGAGCTTCTCCCAGCTGGTTTACAGGGAAATGGAAATGATCACTCCTGTTGGTGACCCAAAAACAGGAACAGAAAGGGTTTGGGGAGTGGGGAAGAAGAAACAAGTTCACGAACAAAAGCTTGGACTGTTGGACTGGCTGGCTAGAGTTGCGAATATTTAGGGAGAAGGGACTCAGAGTTCGAATCTTGTTTGTATCCGGTTACGTCCCTGTTCCTGTTGAAAAGTCCTGGCAGCCAAGGACCTCGGGCAAGGTGTGTAGGAGGCTGGGGGACTGCTAGAAATGAGACGGGCCATCAGAGGATTGGCACCCACTCTGTATCTGACACACGGATACTTCCCCAAACTTCTGCTGATGAATGGGGCAGGCAGGTGGGGGAGGAGATGGGGAGCAGAGGCTTGGCTGTGAGCAGGGGCTGGTGGGGGAGGAAGGGGGTTGCTGATGTGGAGTGCTTGGCCCAGAGCAGGTAGCTCAGGCTCCGGTTTGGTTAGCATGGGTGCAGTTTAAGGAGGTGGGAGCGTTTGTGGGACTAAGAGGCTCCTGAGGCAGGTACTCTGCAGGAGGCTGTGGGGGCAGGATGCGGGGAGGGATGCAGGGAAGGAGGAGGGGCTAACACTAATCTCCCATCTACTCTGGCCAGACACTGTGCTGCCCAATCCTGGAATCAAACCCCAGCCTGAGAGGCAGGGGCCATCATTCCCCCATGAAAACTGCAGACCCTGAGGCTCAAGAGGTTTCATGACTTGTCTATACAGCCAAGTGGCAGGTGGGACTTCAAAGTCTGGAAGTCACCAATACAACAAGTAACACCAATACTTGTGTAGATACATACAGGGAGTTCTGGAGCCCGGAGGAGAGGTGCCCAGCATCATCGTAAATGCACGGTCCCTCCTCTGGGAGTGTTTTCTTCCCTTTGTCTGCCCAAGAGCTCCTGCTTATCCTTGAAAAGTCAACTCAAGCTTCACTTCTGCCTTGAAGTATTTTATTCCATCCCTAGATAGATTGAGGTGTGAACTCCCCTGCCCGTAATTCAGACATGGAGCTTACTTACAGTATTTCTGTAATAATCATCTGTTTTCATCTGTCTGCTGTTCCCAAGATGATGAGGCTCACCAGAGCAGGGCAGAGTGTGTATCTGTGCATCTCCAGTAACTGCCGTGGAGAAATCATCACTAATGATAGCTAACAGTCCTTGGGCATACATCGTGTGCTAAGAAATTTGAGTGTGGCATCTCATTTTTGTGGGAGGTGGCCAAATAACTTATTTTATTTTTCCTGAAAGGCAGATTTATTAGAACATGTTACTATCTTGGGCTGCTTTGGGTCTATTTTCCCAGGCACATGGTGTCCCTTTCAATATGTATTTTATTTATTTATTTTATTTAAATGAAAGCTTTCATGAATTACAATTTTTTCCTGACCATTTTCTATCCAGAAGATTTTTCAAAGCTTTATTGGCAGTATAATTGAGATCCAAAAAAGCTGCATATATTTAGTGCCTGTAATTTGATGAATTTAGACATACGTATCACCTGCAGTACTAATCACCACAATCAGATAGCATCTCATTTAATCATCACACAGCTCAATGAGACAGATATTTCTAAAGTTTGCTATGGTGGTGCATAGAAACCCAGAGATTATAGAACAAGATCATTTAACAAAGAACAAGCTCATCTGTTGCTCACTTGAAGTCCATGAGAAATTCCCGAGTGGAAGGTTGGGGGGCCCTGTAGTGGATGCTACCGGCGCCCCACTCCGTGTCCATTCCCCAGCTGCTGTGTTGGTTGCTCGTGACTCACTCCTTTTTCCAGAAAACTGACTTCAGCTGAATGGTGGGGGGCAGGAGAAGCGGCTTCCTTGCCCAGGAGGGAGCTGACGTCCCCTGCCTCCTGGTGTGCGGGCGGTGGTCTGCAGTTGATGACAGGTACAAAGGCCACCATCCCTCTCCTTCCTGCCTTTGGAACCAGCTCTGTGGTGTCGTTCATGCCTTGGAGTTCCCTGGGGTCGGGGGGTGGGGTCAGGCCAAGGCTAGTCCCCTGCTTAGCTCCCCTCCCTGGCCTGGCCTGCTCTTCCCCACCCCCTTTCCCTGAAGCCCTTCTTCCAAAGCTCACATTCACTCCAGGCCCCATCTCTGGCCCTGCTCAAGACAGGAGCTCCTTGCTGCACGCGGTTAATCAGGGATTCCAGCGGACGGAGGCTCTATGTTCAACACGGAGCTTCCAGAGTCCCCCTGGGCTCATCCTCCTGCCAACAGCCTGGGCCAGAGAGAGCAAGGAGGATGGCGAAGGAGGGCATGTGAGTCAGGCCTGGATGTGGTACCGGGGCTCCTTCCCACACTCGGTTGGCCAATCCGTAGTCACAGCCACACCTCATGGCGAGGGGGCTGTGATTGCTGGGAGAAGAGGAGAATGAGTGTGTGACCAGCTAAGCCAGTTCTGTCATGATACCTTCTCTTAAAGGCGAGACACTGGGGTTTCGAGGTTGTGGGGAACACCCAGGGTCACAAAGTCAAGACTGCAAACGCAGTCTGAAGCTAGCGTCGGTGTCTTCGACTGCACGTCATGCAGTGAAAGAGCTCCAAAGATTGTCAGTGACGGACACCGCCGAGGTGCCTGAGTGTGGCAGGTCCCTTGGCCCCTGGCTGCCCAGGCAGAGGGCTCTCCGTCACCAGTGTGTGCAGCCCACTCTGGCTTGGCTGAGGCTCCCTCATTTGAATTAGTAAATTATATTAACATGCCCCTCCTCTACTTCTTTCCAGAGGCCTTTTTCAGATTTCAAAGATGAAGGCACAGGACACCTGTAAAGATGACAGTGAGAGATTTAACACGGCACCATGTACTTGCCCTTCAAGGCTCTGAGATCCCTAGAACGTCGGGCCCCTTATCTCACTCTTCTCTCAAGCTAGCCTCCTGGTGGCTCAATCCACTCCAGCCAGAGTGACTTTTTTCTGAGTGAGATAGCAGAGGGTTTCCAGAATGCAGTGGGTGAGACGGTTGCCTCGGTTTTCATTCTTTCTCTATCCCTTCATGGCTGTGTGACTTTGAACAAGTAGCTTATTCCGTGTGCCAGTTTTAAGCTTTAGGATGGGGTAATAAGGCCTACCTGTGCATATATTAGGCTTATATATGCTTGCCATTATTATTCTTATGCTTTGCTAAGACTCTTCCCAGCTCAGGGTTGAACTGTAGGCAGGACTCTCTCCAGCCCTCACAGCCGTACACCCCCTACAGGCTTCAGGCTCACTGTTCCATCAGCGAGGGAGTTTTCCTGAACCCCCAGCCCAGGATAGGCTCCTCTAATCTCTGGCAACGCTGGGATTCAGGTAAAATGGGTAAGGTACTTGCTTTGGGTGCAAAATATAAGGGATGTCCCCCCAAACCCCCTCAGGAACCGAGATAAATAATATTTTAATTCAATATTTTAAAATATCAAAATTAATGCAAAAAAATTCAGTGATGAACAAAATAACAAATCTTAACTCAAGACCTATTCCGTGCTGTGCTAAGTTAGTGCCTGAGGCCAATGGAAGATGAGTGTTCCTGGCTTTAGTGGAAGCAAACTCTCCATCATATTTTCAGCGTCTATGTCTTTGCTTACCTTGCTGTCATTAGAGAGGATTGCCACATTTGGCAATCTTAAATGATTTCTGAATTAATTTAAGCTGAACTAAAATGACAATAAATTCTGTTTTGAAATAAAAAAAAAAATAGGGCCACCTGGGTGGCTCAGTCAGTTAAGTGTCTGACTCGATTTCGGCTCAGGTCATGATCTCAGGGTCCTGGGATTAAGCCCTGTGTTGGGCTCTGCGCTTAGGGTGGAACCTTCTTAAGAGTCTCTCTCCTCTCCCTCTGCCCCTCCCCACCCCCTTCCCCTGCTCATGCACAAGTGCTCTCTCTCTCTCTAAAAAACAAAACAAAACAAAGCAAAAAAAACCTTAAACATAAAATGATGTGAGTTTTAATACACTTACTTCAAAATTTTTTTTCATTTTTAAATTTTTCAATGTTTTCAAGTACTTTAATGTTCTGGGGGGGAATAACTATGAAAATATGTGAACACATGTATATAATGTATAGAGAGGTACCCATTTCCCTCCTTAGGCTCCCACAGGGCTTGGCACAGCACTGGTATATGTTTAAATTTTGGATATTTTGTTCGTCATGCATGTTTTTGCCCTAATTTTGATTTGAAAAATGTTCCCTTAAGGTCTCTTTGCTTTTTTTTGGTGGGGGGGGGCACTTTCTTAAATTTTGCCCTCTGGGTGAGTGCCTCACTTGCCTCACCCTAATCCTGGCCCTCTCTTCGCTGACCCTGATCACAACCGCAGTGAAATCGTTGAGCCGCTACCCGTTGGAGTCGCCTGCATGTGAACTCTCCGAGGACAGGGAGAAGGCCCTGCTCTGCACCAGGGTCCCTGTGCTGTCACTCTGCCTGCCCCCCTCAGGTAGGCAAAAACATTTGCTGGACAAGTAAGGGAAGAGATTTCTTAAAGGGGCGGCTCTCGATCTGGTCTGCAGTTTCAGCTCCTTTCTTCACACTGCCTAATGAGGTGAACATTTATGGAACACCTCTTGTGGCCCAGTGGCTTCCGTGCAGCTATAGAGATGTGAAGACAAGGTCTTTGTTCTCAGCGAGCTGGGCTGGGGATGAAGATTGCCCTGCAAGCCAGTTGTGTTTCCCAGGAGAAGTGCTGACGGAGGTCATGGTGGGCAGCTGTGAGAGCACAGAAGAGGGGTCCAAGCTCACCCTGGTGTCTCAGGGAAAGGTCAGCTCAGAGATGATATCTGAGCCGTGTCATGGAGGAGGAGGAGGGGTAGACAGGGGGACAAGCAGGGAAGCAGAGTTTTGGGCAGAGAGCACAGCATGTGCAAAGGCCCGGGGACAGGAAACAGCATCCTATATCTCTGTGTGGGAACTCCTAGCAGTTTGGTCCTCTTGGAGCATGGAACAAAGTGCTAGAGATCAGCTAGGACAGCCTTGTAGAAATGGGTGGGGCAGATTCCCGCAGTTCAAGATGCCAGCATCTTTAGCGTTTCTCTGGGTTGGTGACCAGTGTAACTGCTTCCCCCAAAGGGGAAAAAACAGGATTCCACAGATTGTTCTGGTGAATGAATGCCTGCTTGTTTTCTGAGTGGTTAAACACATGGCCAGATATCTGGGAGTAGCAGGGAGTCATCTGTTATGTAGAATTGAAAGGTCGGAGCTGAAGCTCAGGGGAAGCCTGGTTCTAATACCCCTCCTCAGGCCCAAAGTCAACTACAGCCGATTCAGCATGTGTCCCCTCATCTCTTTGATATGTATCCAGGGTTGTCACCTGCCACCGGACTGTCACTCACACCAGGTAGGGGTTTAATAGCATTTCCCTCTTGAAGTAATCTCAGCCAGGCCCTTAACCAGATACAGTGTTGTTACTGTCCAGGGGCATGTCTGTTAGAACTCTCTGGTCCAAAGTTACGGTTGAAGCAGGGGACACCACCCCTTTGCCAAACAATTGTCAGTACCTGGCCATGTGCTTGGAGAGCTTATCGCAAGGGCCTGGTGGGGCTTCCTGTGATAACTTTGCACAGGGTGTGGGCTTATCTTTCGGGAGCCTTTGGAGTTTTGAGTTGACTGGCAAACCCTTCCCTTGTGGCCCATTTCATCCTGAGATGAGCGTCATCACTCACAGGGAGATGAAAAGTGCCCTGCCCGGGTTGTTAAGGTTTGTACTATCAGCTCCTCAAGCTTGTATCAGAAAGACATTTGTGGTGTCATTTGACCCCGAGGGGAAATATGGGCCCTCTAATGGCAATTCTGGCACTTTCCTCTGCATCTGCTGAGTATCAGTTTCTCAAGGCAGCAGCCCCCTCGCCCCCAATAATCTGGTTTCAGCCATCAGAACTAGACAGAAGACATCCTGAGGACATCCTACCAGGGAGGCAAGATTTGGCCATAGCAGCCAGGCGAAGAGGAATCCAGTTGGTGGAGGAGAAAGAAGTCTTTTTCCCTGTTTACCTGGCGTCACCCTCCTCTAACTGCAGAGGTGTCTGGCTCCTGTTCATTCTGTCAACTCTTGGTGGTTACTTCATCGCCCTGAGCCTTAGTTTCTTCATGAGTAAAATGGGAATCCTGCTGCCTACCATTCAGGATCAGCAATGATAGCACATGCAGACAGCCCAATATGCAACAGGTGCTTGGACTGCGGCTGGCAACTTCTGTGCATGGTCCTCTGGTCTGCGCGCCAGTCTGGGATTCTCTGGTAGGGACCGGGAGAGGTAGTGCAGCCAGCACAGAGGAAGTTGGTAACTGGCACTCATAGACTACATCCAGCCTTGTGTGAGGCCACCTGTGGCACTGGAATCTGCCAGCCAGAGCTCTTGACTGCTAGTGAGTTACCCTCTGACTCCATCTCTTATGGCAGGCACCCATCCCTCCTCTATTGGGGTTGATGATGCGGTGGTCTCTACATCCTGTTCTGAGTGCCTGGATAAGCTTGGGCAAATTCTCCTATGTCCTCCATTTCCCCTTCTGTAAAAGGAAGAGGTTGTAGTATTTTTCAATGTCCCTTTTGCATCCATTTACCTGTCTTCTTCTGTTAGTATACACTGCTCTAGCCAGCCATTGTTCACAGATGAATGCTGGGTGAGTCTCAGACCTGTATTCATATTGTTCATCTAAATTTCTCCCCTTCCCCACTAACCCAGCACTCTACTGCTTTGCCTCCTTCAAGATGATGACTTGTAGGAGTTATAATGTTTTTGCTGGGCTTAAATCTTAGCTTTGCCTCTTACCAATGGTGTGATGTTGGGATAATTTATTTATTTCATCTCTCCCAACCTCAGTCTCTTCATCAGCAAAATAGAAGGCAGCCATAGACAAAACAAAAACAAATGAGTTTGTCCCCTTCCAATAACACTTTACTGATGGATTTTGAATTTCATATGATTTTTGCATGTCACAAAATAGTATTATTCTTTTAATTTTTTTTTTTTTTACCACTTAAAAATGTAAAAACCATGGGCTCGTGGGTGGCTCCATCAATTAAGCATCCAATTCTTGATTTTGGCTCAGGTCGTGATCTCAGGGTCATGGGATCGAGTCCCGTGTTGGGCTCTTCACAGCTGGGAGTCTGCTTGAGATTCTCTCTTTCCTTCTGCCCCTCCCCCTGCTCATGCATCTGCTCTCTCTCACCCTCTCTCTCTAAAATAAATAAATAAATAAATCTTTTTTTAAAAAAGTGTAAAAGCCATTCTTAGCTTATGGGCTGTACCAAAACAGGTGACGGGCCAGATTTGGCCTGTGGACCATCGTTTGCTACCCCTGTTCTAGTCTTTTCCCCCTTCCATCAGCTCTGCCTCTGGTGTTGCAGAAGCTGAGCCTGTCCTTCGAGAATCCCTTGGAAGAAAGGCCAGAAGCACTGTTCTGGGCCCTGTTCACATGGTTCTTGTCGCTCCCCAATAACTGTACAGGGAGAGCTGTGTTTGGGTGCTGCTTCCCTTCCAGTCTCAGCTTGTACCTGGCTATTCAGTGTCATGTCCGGTATTATGCGAACAGTTGGCTTGTCCATACAACCTCATGTACGTCGGCCCCCTTCACATCAAGAAGCAAATCTCTAAGGGGAGGAGACTCTTAGGCTGACTGTTAGTCCTATAAAAGTTCATGTTTCTGAAGAAAAACTTGCATGGATGGTGTATATACACATCACCAGAGTCACACCTACCCTCTTCCTGTCATACACACCCCAAAAGCAAGGAACTTAATGGTTTGAGAAATTAAAAAAAAAAAAAAAAGACCCAAGGTTTATTTCAGTATTAAAATGCAACCTCCCCAGAAGATTCCATCATTGACATTATCTCCTTACTGTCCTGGGATGCGTGAGGGCAAGACACTGCATATGCCTTTCCAGGGTGGGAGGGGGACACAAAAGTCTCAGGCCTAGACAAGATGTCACTATCATTTCCTCTAGGAATTTTTCTTGGCACTTGAAAGCAGGGGATTGACAGGGACAAAGAGCTCATGGACCAATTGGCAAAATCCAACTAAGCTTGTTAACAGGATGACCTTGCCTTGGGTCAGCTCTGCAGCAGGACCTGGGAAGAGGAGGAAGTGTCTTCCTGTGCTCAGGGCATCTGATTCCCCATTGGCATCTAAGGCATTACGCTTGGGGCATTTCCAGGTGGGGCCGAGCTGTACCCTTGCCCAAATTCTGCATTGCATTATCTAGAACCAGCGTGACCAACTGTCCTGGTTTGCCCAGGACTGGGCAGGAAGTTCCCCAAAAAAACTCAGGAAGTTCAGGGCAAACTGGGACAAGCTGGTCACCCTATATCATGCCTTGGGTATAACAAGGCTGATAGTGCCCTTGAGAGGCTGTCAGTAATCCTTTACCCTGGGCCTCTAGAATACATATCTGCAAACTTTTTGTAAAGACCAGATAGTAAGTACTTCAGGCTTTGTGAGCATAGGGTCTCTGTTACAATCACTTAACTCAGCCATGGTGTGTGGAAAATAGTCACCGTCAATACGTCAATAGATGAGCATGACCACATCTCAATAAAATGCTGTCCATAAATATGAGCCTGATTTGGCCCACGGGCTATACTTTGCCAGTCCTTGCTATAGAAGGTATTTATTTTTTCTACTCTGCCCTCAATGTCACATGCATGCACCCTCTGTAACTTTGTGTAGGAAACAGGATACCCCAGTGCTTATGGAGGGCTTGGACTTTGGAGTTACACTCAGCTCAAATCTGGGCTTTGCCACCTGTTAGCTGAGTGACCTTCAACGGGGCTTCACATCTCCGAGCCTCGGTTTTCTCTCTATAAACTAGAGATAATAAGAATGGCATCTGCCTTCCCAGACTGAAGGGGAGGGGATACAGACCCCAGCTCTCTGTGGGAGGAGAGTCGGAGAACACGTGGACCTGGAGACACGACAGAGACATCCGGCACTCAGCCACTTTATACCCAGCTCCGAGCTAGTTGCTGGAAATACAGCATTCAATAACATGACACACAGCTCTTTTCCTCATGGGATTTACAGTCTAGTGGAATATGTAGACAGGTAAATAGGCAATTGCAATAAATAGGTTTAAATTCCAGATAGCGGGAGGGCAAGAGAAGAGGCTTCCAACTCTTTTCTCTGGGAAGAAAATTTCAGTGAGAAAAAGACCTCTCTTAAACGACCTTGAGGGAGCTGAGAAGAGCCATTGGTGGGAGCTGCTGGGGTCTGATGGGCACAGGTGGCTTCTCCTCGGCTGTGAGCCTGGGTGAGGCTGTTTGCTGCAGGGGTGTGGGCTCAGGATGTGTGTGTGGAGGTGTGTTTGCATGTCTCTCAATGGGTAATTTGTGGGTGTGTGGCTGTCTGATGACAGACGAAGGGCGGCTCTGATGTAACAAGAGACATGTTTGCATCTGGGACTTGAAGAAACACAGAACTTTGGGTCTGGAAGGGTCTTTGAGACGGTCTGGTCTGATTCCTCATCCTCTTTTCCTCCTGTTGCAGGCAGCTAAGTGGAGGACTGGTCCCGAGCCTCTAAGCTGATCGGTCTCTTGATTCGTCACCCAAACACGCTGCCCAGCCAAGGCCAACTAGGTTCTTTTTTTTAAAATTTTTTAAAAAAGATTTTATTTGTTTATTTGTCAGAGAGCAAGAGAGAGCAAAAGCAGGGGGAGTGGCAGGCAGAGGGAGGAGCAGGGTCCTGGCTGAGCAAGGAGCCCGATGCAGGACTCCATCCCAGGACCCTGGGATCATGACCGGAGCCGAAGGCAGACGCTTCACCGACTGAGCCACCCAGGCACCCAAGGCCATCTAGATTCTGAGTGAACAGCAGTTGGCATTCAGATGATGCTTGCTGGCTTCTCCCGGTCCTGGGTGACAGAGGAGACGGGGTGACCAGGGAGAAGGCAGGAGTGCATATGCATGGCCATGAACTAGGCACAGGGCCAGGGGCTGCTCTCAGGAAGGGCTAGTTGAATTTGAACCTGCATTTTGTTTATTTTTCATTGAAAGCCAATTCAAAACTTGCTGTTTAAAAACTTCAATTCACATACAATTCTTCCATTTCCATTTCAATGAATAAAAACCCGAATTTAAAGCTGTATAATCTAGGGGTGTGGTTTAATGAGAGAGGCTGTTGTGTATCAAGATGCCTTTAATGTGCTTAAAGGATGAGCTGGTTTGTGAAAATCTTGGAGGGATTTCAGAAGCTGGAAAGGACCTTTGCCCAGGGTCAAGTTTGTTATGTCAAAAAATGCACGCAGGTTTTCCGTCACAGTCCTGTGTGTCCACTGACGAGGCACGATGCTTAGTGACATCCTGGCCTCTTCACACCCCACCTGTGTTGCAGCATGTGCAGGACCTTCTGAGCCAAAGTCAGTTTCTCTGCCCAGCATGAGGGCTGATCCAGTCCCACAGTGTGGGAACCTCACCTCTCAGACAAGGTGGTGCCAAGGACGAAGCCCCTGATACCCGTCTGGCAGGCTGGTTTGTATTTCCATCCAGGGAATGTCACCCTGGGTTAGTCCTGAAGTCAGCCAAGTCCAAGAGGTGGTTAAGCTGCTTTGAAAATACTTTATTAAAAATATTTTTAATATATGAGTAATGCATAATTGTTGCTGAAAAATGAAAACAAAACATCCATATAATGTACTGGAAGATAAATATCACCATTCAAAGATAACCACTTTGAAGATTTTAGAGTGTGTACTTCCAGACTCTTTTCCTCTCTGTGGTGTGAATGTATTTTTGAAATGAAATGGACATCATCGTATAAAGCTCTGAGAAACTGAGCCAATGACTTAGCCTTCCTGAACTTAAGGTTTTTGTTCATTTGGCTTTGGGTTTTGATTTTTGGTTTCAGCAAAACAGGAGTGATGATACCCAGATGATTATTATCCCTTCTTCAGGACCCTGCCACCATGCTGTGTCATGAAGATAAAATGTTCCTTTCTGGCAGAACCCAGCCTTCAAACTATCCCAGCCCAGGCACCAGCCACATGCGCGAGAAAGCCCCAAGTGATTCTCGACCCCAGTTATTGGAGTCACCCTTAGCTATGGGAGTCCTCCCAGATGAGGCTGCATGCACAGTGGGGCAGAGATAAGCCATCCCTGCCATGGCCTGTCCCAGTTCCTGCCCCACAGAAGCAGGGAGCCTAATAAAAATTGTTGCCCACTACATCTTACATTCGGAGGGGTCTGGTTTGCCTCAAGAGAATCAATAGCTGGAATATCACATGATTCCATTCGAGAAGCACTTCAGAGAAACCCCTCACCTGTGCATGGGATTCATCCCTCTCCCCTTTGTCAAGGAATTGCTCCCTGGCTTTCCTTCCTCTATTTCCTGACTCTTCTGTCTTGCTTATTCAGTTTTCCAAGCTCCATCAAGCCTTCTCCAAGGGGAAAAAGCCCTTCTCCTGTCACCACCATTTTGGTGACCTACCAATCTTTTCCTTACTTATTCTTGATCAATTCCATTATTGAAAGGACTTTCCATATTCCCCACTTTGACCAGGTGCAGTCTGGCTTATGCCATTGGATGTTCTCTGCCAGCCTCATCACAAGACTCCACCCAAAGGCCACTTCGTTCCACCTGCTTCTTCTCAGCTCACTGAATTTCTCCTCTCCCTCAGCTTCCAGGTTGCTCGTGTCTCCCCTGCTATCTCCATCCTATCTCCTCCTCATGGATGGGACTGGTCTCTGGCAGTTTCCTTCTCTTCTCAGGCTATGCATTATCTCTGGATGGTCTCCTTTTCCCATTGTTGTGGGGATGAGTCCTGAATCCACCTCTCCCCTGAGGGATTTCCTGCCAAGATCCAGGTCCAAAATTTAACCTGCTGGTCAAACATCATCAGACATCTTGATGCTTCAAACTTCCCTGAACAACTTTTGTGTTCTTTTTATGGCAGTATTGATACTCGTCAAACCTCAGCTTGTGAAATCAAACTGATCTGGTCTCAAATCATGACTGGCCGCTTAACAGATGTGTGTCAATGAGAAGATTACTTCACTTCTCTGAGCCTCAGTTTTTCTTCTGTAAAATGGGGATAATGATGTCCTTACCTCACAAGTCATGAAAATGTTGTAGTTGTTTAAAATGTAACTATAATTATGAATAGTAATTTAAAAATGTTACTGTTCCATTGTATATATGGACCACATCTTCTTTATCCATTCATCTGTTGAAGGGCATCTTGGCTCTTTCCACAGTTTGGCTATTGCGGACATTGCTGCTATGAACATTGGGGTGTATATGGCCCTTTTTTTCACTACATCTGTGTCTTTGGGGTAAATACCCAGGAGTGCAATAGCTGGGTCATAGGGTAGCTCTATTTTTAATTTTTTGAGGAACCCCCACACTGTTTTCCAAAGTGGCTATACCAACTTGCATTCCCACCAACAGTGTAAGAGGGTTCCCCTTTCTCCACAACCTCTCCAACATTTGTTGTTTCTTGCCTTGTCAATTTTTGCCATTCTAACTGGTGTAAGGTGGTATCTCAGTGTGGTTTTAATTTGAATTTCTCTGATGGCTAATGATGATGAACATTTTTTCATGTGTCTGTTAGCCATTTGTATGTCTTCTTCATAGAAGTGTCTGTCATGTCTTCTGCCCATTTTTTGAATATTACTCAGCCATCAGAAAGGATGAATACCCAACTTTTACATCAACATGGATGGGACTGGAGGAGATTATGCTAAGTGAAATAAGTCAAGCAGAGAAAGTCAGTTATCATATGGTTTCACTTATTTGTGGAACATAAGGAATAGCATGGAGGACATTAGGAGAAGGAAGGGAAAAATGAAGGGGGGGGAATCGGAGGGAGAGATGAACCATGAGAGACTATGGACTCTGGGAAACAAACTGAGGGTGTTAGAGGGGAGGGGCGTGGGGGGATTGGTTAGCCCAGTGATGGGTATTAAGGAAGGCACGTACTGCATGGAGCACTGGGTGTTATACGAAAACAATGAATTGTGGATGACCGCATCGAAAACTAACGATGTATTGTATGATGACTAACATAACATAATAAAATAAAATTAAGAAAAATTTTTGAGAAATTAAAAAAATAAAATAAAAATGTTACTGTTTTTCATCATCATACATGTTCATTTTAGAACATTTGGAAAATTCTGGTGTCTTGTTCCAGGCTAAGTACTGCTAACATGAAAGTATGCTTCCATTTGTCTTATATTTTTGTATAAGTGTGTGTGTGTGTGTGTGTGTGTGTGTGTGTGTGTTGAAGAAGCATGGGTTCTCTCAATGGCTCTGTTGTTTCCCCAGCCTCTCAAGGTAGAAGGCTTGGTGTCATCCTTTACCTTCTCTCTCATAAGTTCATCCAATAAAGCATTCAGTTCTGCTGATTGTAGCCCCGGATTTCCCTCAGATGCAATGTCCCTTCTTCTGCACAGTCACCTCATCATTTCCCTGCATTTTCAGTTTTCAGGCTCTCTCCCCAGTTTTTATTCTAAATTCACATGGCCTGTTTCCTCAAACTACAAAATTGAATGTGCCAGGCCCTCCTGAAAATACCTCTGTGGCTCTCCTTTGCTTCCGGGGCAGGTCAGCTCCTTCCTTTCCAGCCTCCTCTCATGTCTCACCTGTACCCACTCCAGCCACGTTTCCTGGAATGTCTGTGCCCTTGTTCCTTCTGCCTCGAATAGTTGTCCAGCTTTTGGATGGGAGAACTCCTGCTCATCCATTACGCTTTAGCCAAATGCCAGCTCCTTTATGGAGCCCTCCCCTCCCATTTCCCTAAACCCCGTCCCTCAGCCTTTGCCGCTGCTCCCTCTGAGGACCCCAACCCTCAGCACTTTGCACCCACCACGCTTAGAGCCCTGACCCCTTGCCTCAGTAATGGATCAGGTTTGCTCTCTGTCAATTCCTCATGAGAATTGCGTCTCCAGTACCTGGAATGGTCCTTGCCCATTGGAGCTGTTCAGTAAATATTTGTCGAATAGATGGATTGAGGGATGGTGTGGTGTGGTGTGATATATGAAAGAGAGCAAAGGATTCTATGGAAGAACTTCCGAATTTGTGATTTGGTTTCTCCATTGTTTACCTGCACAACTTTGAGCAAATGATGTCTTGGAGCCTGTGTGTGTGTGTGTGTGTGTGTGTGTGTGTGTTTTCTTTTGTTTTTTGTTTTGTTCTGTTTTTTGTTGGTTTGTTTTTTTAGCAGGTTTGTTGAGATGCTCCAATGAGATCATGGAAGGCAAAATGCTTTGTGAGATAAAAATAAAATGCTACGCAAACATTCTTTATACAGTTATTATTAACTGAAAACTAAGTAGCAGGTGAGTTTCCCTCTGGTCTTGCTCGATGACCACGTCTATGCATAGGGTCTTGACTGAGGATGGGAAGTCTCCTGTCTCATCCCAGGAGTGGGGTGCCTTCAGACAAGCCCTCTTCCAGTTCCCTTCTGGGTTAGGTTTGCATATTTCTGGCCACTCCCACCTCTCTGTGTTTGTTGTGAGGCCCAGATGAGATAATGCATGTTAAACATCCGTTGCGGTTACAGTGTCTGGAAAAGGTGCTGGATCTTCCCAAATGCATGGTGCTTCTTCTAGGGAGCCTGGCAACCTCCTGGGAAGCCCGTGTTCTTGGCTCTTGCCTGAGATTTCTAGTCCCAACCCTAGAGTCTCATTTGATTGATGCCATGTCTTCTGTCTGCTAATGAAGCTGCAGGCTAGTTCCTGCTTTTGATTCCATCCCAGTGCTGGGGTGGCTTGAGACCAAGACGTACCTCCTTGAGGAGCTCGCTGTTGAATTAACATTTACGCCATATCCAGGAGGATACCCTACTTTCCTACTCACTAATGTGCTTATAGATTCCATTTCAGAGAAGCTTTTGCTAAGCTCCCACATAGGGCGAGAACTTTGTGTCTCTTCTGATCTCGTATCTTTGCTCATTAACTTTGTAATTCTATCACAGTTATCGTGATATCGATGTGTTTGTTATCAATCTCTCTCCTGGGTCACATCTGCTTCATGAATATTTCCCTCTGCCTAGTACAGTGCCTGGCACATAGACAATGTCAGGAAATATTTCTTAAGCAAGGAAGTGAAAGAATGTTTTAAACTTATTCAGTTCCCTGTACATGAATTGCCCATTTCTTTTTTTTTTAAAGATTTTATTTATTTATTTGTCAGAGAGAGAAACAGAGACAGAGCACAAGCAGGGGGAGGGGCAGGCAGAGGGAGAAGCAGGCTCCCTGCTGAGCAAGGAGACTAATGCGGGACTTGACCCCAGGACCCTGGGATCATGACCTGAGCTGAAGGCAGACTGAGCCACCCAGGCAGGCATCCACATTGCCCATTTCTACTTTGATATGTTTGTTTCTGTGTTTAACCAGCTAGGAAAGTACCTTCCTTCTCTCTCTCTCTCTCTCTCTCTCTCTCTCTCTCTCTCACACACACATGCACACCTATTAAATGAGATAATGCATGCAAAGCAAGGAGCCCAGTCATAGGCACGGGAAAAGCACTTAGTAGGGTTAGCAGCACTGCTGCACGTCTATGGTGCCGAGCCTCTGACCTGCAGTCCTGTATCCTGGACCACGCGCAGCCCGGCACACACAGCATCTTCTCCCTCAGTACACATGGCATAAAGGCACACACAGTCCGTGTCTTCTTTCACGGAGATGGAATGGAATTTATGGAGTCATGTGGTGGGTGTTTTTATCACCGTCGTCCAGATAAAAGCTGGTGGTTCAGAGAGAAGAAGAAACTTGCCCCTTGTGCCTGGTCCTGGGCTTGCCTGGTGAGCGGGTGTGGAGTTGGTCAGAGAAAATGACAAGCAAGGCAGGCCAGAGCCCTTGGGCCTATGGATCTTCAAGTCTGACTCTGTACGAAGCCATGCCCTGGGGTAAGTACCCACGTCAATCCTGGAGTCAGACAGACGTGGCTTAAACCTCGAACCGTGGCACTGCCCTCAGCACCCTTAGGAGCTCGGGGACTTCACCTAAACTATCTAAGCCTCGATTTCCACATACCTAAAAAGGGTAGGAAAGTAACCCAATGTCTCTGGGTGGGTGTTGCCTGGGGCGCCCTGGGGTCAGGCCTAGAACAAAGCCAACTACCTATTTTCAGTGGCCCTTTCTGCCTTCCTAAAGAAGGATGCATTGCCTTCCTCTCTTCCATCTCAGGGCAGATGGAGGAAAGATTTCCCCAGCAATCCCCCAAACCTCCTTCTTCTCTCCATCATTCTGCGGGGGCTCATGCTCTTCCCTGACATCCCGCGTGCGTCAGTGAGCCCAGCAGGGAGAAATCACTGTGCGTGAGCCTAATTGAGACGAGTCTGATGGCAGCGACCCCTGCATGCAGGTGCCTTAATAGAACTGCCAAATGGCTTCTGGGGCTTAACGATCCTCCCTGGGGTAATCTAGGCCAGCATCGATTGGCATCTCTGGGACTTGTCCCTGGCTGCCTAACCAGCCACCTGTCGCTCAGAACCCAAAGTAAAGTCTCCGCCACACACCCAGCATGGAGACAGGATGGTGCCGATTTTGGTGTTTGATGAGTAGAGTTATTGCTTTAGAAAGGCTCGAGCTAGGGGACTGGAGGTGCGACAGAGAAGAGAACCCCGCCAGGATTAAATATTCATTGAACAGTCATGTCATTAGTGTCAGAAAGTGGCAGCGACACCACATAAAATAAAACGGGCACAGAGGCTCCTGCAGGTACCCAGGGAATGGTGCTTTCCTCCTGTCCCTGGTCCCCACCCCTTTCATCAGATGAATATATTTCTCCCTGAGCTAAAATATTCTTGCTGTCTGAAGCAACTTTTCCAGAGGCTAACTCCTGACTTTTCAAATTATATCCAAGTGACAGCTGCAGGCTCTTTGTGTTCCAATAAGCTGAGCTCACAGTATGCAGGGGGCTGGCCGAGGGAAAAGGCAGTGCTGGGGTTTCCTGGGAGTGGAGGGCCTGGGCTGGGCCAGCCTTGCAGCATGGCTTCTGCTCTGCCACGGCCCCTCTGTCCAAACCTCCCCCTCGCTAAGGTCCCTGTCGTCTCCCACACAGCACGGCGTCCTTCTGCCCTCTCCCAAGTTCTGAGCATTTGGCTCCGTGCCTCCAGAGTCTGGAAATCCCCTCTTCTAAGGCTTCTGGGACAGGAATTCCACCTGCTTCTAGCTCTCTGGAGCATATTTCCCTTCTTTTGCTGACTTTCCATTCCAATGCTCCCTATATATTCTGTTTTTGTCTTACTTCTCTTACTTGGCTCCAGGCATTCTCCCTGGATGATCTCATTTATCTCCTGGATTGTAATCAGTACCTGTAGTACGCAGAGTAATGGTCCCACAAAGATGTGACCTTCTTAATCCCTACAACCTGTGCATATGTGAGCTCACATGGAAAAAGGGAGCTTGTGGATGTGGTTAATGTAAGGCTCTTGAGATGGGAAGGTTATTCTGGATTATCGTTTGGGCCTTCAGGAATCACAGGGTCCTCATAAGGAGGAGGCAGGAGTGTTAGAGTCTGACAGAAATCCATGTGACAGCAGAGACAGGGGGACACACAGAGATTGGAAAATGCTACATTGCAGGTTTTGAAGACAGAGGATGTGGCCATGAGCCAAAGAATGCAAGGCGGCCTCTAGAAACTGGAAAGGCAAGGAAGCAGAAGGCATTCTTCCCTAGAGTCTAGAAGGGGCACAGTCCCACCGAAGCTTTGATTTTAGCTCAGTGAAACCCATTTTGGATTTCTAACCTCCAGAATTATAAGATAATAAGTTTTGGTGGTTTTAAGCCAGTAAATTTGTGGTAATTTGTTCTATCAGCAATAGGCACCTAATACCATGATCTCCATAAGGGAAAGGAACATGGTTTTGGGGGGTGATTGGAAAACTGTAACTGAATCTTATTTCAATCATATTTGCCACTTCTTACTCACAAACTGGACTCAAAGAATGAAGTGATCATTTACTCAATTTATTCAGTCTACTCATCAACGTTTGCCAAAGGCACACTGTGTGCTAGGCCCAGTGTGGTACCTGCTGATACACTCTGGTTCTGTCCTCAAAGACACAATCTCTAGAAGGGGTGTAAGCATATGAGAAAAACTATTATTGTTCTTATGGAGAGCTCGGAGCTCAGCAGGATCACAGTACATAGCTTCTGAGTAAAGACCAAGAGAAATCTACACAAGGGAACAGTGGAGGCTCAAGGGAAAGCAGACCCTTCTCCAGGGTTGTGAGGACAAGTCACAGAGGGTAAAGTTTGAGCCATGTTTTGGAGAAGCAGGGAGTGTGGGCCTAGGGGGTAATGACAGAGGGGTCTTTGCATACAGAGGGAGCCCTTTAAGAAGAAGCACATGGGCATCCCAGAGCCTGATGTTGGTGGAGAACTTTGAGTAGTTCTGTGTGTGCGTAGAAGATTCAAGCCCGTGGCAGGAAAAAAAAAAAAAAACCCGAGGGGAAGAGAATGGCCAAATCATGGAAGATCAGACCACGGGTTGCCAGGCCAAGGAATTAAAACTTTTAAAAAATAGCACTTTCTCAAGAGAATGAGAAAACAAGCCAGAGAGTGGGAGAAAATATTTGAAAAAGATGTATCTGATAAAAGGGTGGTATCCAAAATATACAAAGAGCTCTTAAAATGTAACAATAAGAAAGCAAACAACCTGATTAAAAAATGGGCAAAAGATTTTTGCCCAAAGAAGATGTACAGATGACAAATTAGCATATGAAAAAATGCTTCACATTATGTCTTCAGGGAGTTGCTCATTAGAACAACAATGAGGTATTACTACTACCTATTAGAATGGTCAAAATCCAGAACACTGGCCATACCAAATGCCAGTGAGGATGGTGAGGATGTGGGGCAACAGGAACTCTCATTCATTGCTGGTGGGAATGCAAAATGATACAGCTACTTTGGAAGACAGTTTGGCAGTTCCTTACAAATCTACATATACTCTTGCTATATGATCCAGCGACTGTGCTCCTTGGTATTTATGCAGAGGAGAGGAAAATTTATGTCCACACAAAAACCCTGGACATGGATGTTTATAGTAGCTTTATTCATTATTACCCAAACTGGAAGCAACCAAGATGTCCTTCAATAGGTGGATGGATGAAGAAGCTGTGGTCCATCCAGACAATGGAATATTATTCAGTGCTGAAAAGAAATGAGCCATCAAGCTCATAAAAAAGACATAGAAATTTATATTATCAGGTGAAAGAAACCAATGTGGAAAGGCCACATACTGTATGATTCCAACTATATGACCTTCGGAGAGGCAAAGTTATGGAGAAATTAAAAAATCGGTGGTTTCAAGGGGTTACGGGGGTAGAGGGATGAATAGGCAGAGCACAGAGGATTTTTAGGGCAGTGAAACTGTTCTGTATGAAATTATAATAGGGAGTATATGTAATAATAGAGTTTTCAAAACCCATAGAATGAACAACACCAAGAGTGAACCCTGATGTAAATTATAGACTTTGGGTGATAATATTGTGTGAATGCACTTTCATCCGTTGTGACTAATGTACCCTCTGGTGTGGGACGCTGACAGTGGGAAGGTTATGCGTGACTGGGGCAGGGGTATATGAAATCTTACCTGCCTCTCAACCATGCTGTGAACCTTAAAGTACTTTAAAAAAATAAAGTTTATTCTTTTTCAAAAATCCCTTCCTAAGTGCCAGGCCTTATACCACGTTGTCACTTCATCTCATAGACTATTTGGTGAGAGAATGCATTATTAACCTCATTTGAGAGATGAAGAAACTGAGTTTAGCATATGTAAGTGACTTGCCCCAAGTGAAACAGGTAGCATTTATTTTCCTCATGGTCCGGAGGAGGAAACCAGGCCCAGAGACGTTAAATCACTTGTCCTGGTTCACGCAGCTATCAAGTGGTGGCGCTGAGATGCACATCTAGCTTCTGAACCCAGAAAACGCCAAAACATTGGTCCTGAACTATGGCCTGAGATGGTTCTCACATGTTTTCTCCTCCATTCCATGAGGGGAGGATTTCAGATGATGGGTGGCTGAACAACCAGGAACACCCACCCGCTCAATACTTCTGAGGGTTTTAGGATCCTAGATTCATCCCATTGCATTACAAGTGTGTAACTGTTCCTGTCCTCCAGTAAAGTTAATGGGGTCCGGCCTAATGTGCCAGTCTCAAGCTTAGGCCCCAAGAGGCCTGGTATCTTCCATTCATTCTTTGTGCACAGTTAGGCTTCCTTGTGTTTACAAGTTGGCTTTGCTGTGAGAACTTGATTGGCCTAGCCTGCTGAAGGAAAGGGAAATGCATGGAGCATGGACAAGGATCAAGACACCGTAAAGTGCCAGCCATCCTGATGTGACAGTTGCCTACAGCTGACTGCAAACCCACGAGGAAGCTCAGGGGAGGTGAGAAGAACCACCACGCTGAGCCCAGCCAAAGTTGCTGACCTACAGAACCGGGAACTCATGGTCAGAGTTTTAGGTCACAGTGTTTTGGGAGGTTTGTTTCACAACAGAGTTAAAGTACGCATAAGGGCTTAGTAAATATTCACTGAATGAATGAAGGAAAAATAGACCCCATCCATCTTGAATTTGACAGCCCAGTGTTCTCCTTGGCTCTTCACTGCAGGAAGGGCATGGTGCTTGGCTGGTTGGGAAATTTCCGGAAGAGGACATGGAGCCTCTGAGAGGCACCCTGCCCAGGGTGACAGTTATGGGATGATGGAGCTGGGACCCAGATCTCAGAGCTGGCTACAAAGCCTGTGCTTGCACCCGTAATTGCTTATTTCATGTATTTGGGACTCTGAGAGAAAGAAAGGATAAGCACAAGGTGGAGGTCCAGGCTAATCCACAAACCTCCTAGCAAGAGTGAGTGTTTTAGCTTCATTTCACAAACACTGACACCGAACGTTTTATGGCCAGGTTGTGATGAGCGGTGGTAATGGTGGCGCTTCATTTAAGAAATCCCCATTTGACCATCGGACACTAATCACACAGAGGAGGCAGAAGCATACTTGGAGGTAACAATCAAGAGAGTGGTTCCTTTGGGGGCTGCTTCTTTTGTTTATCTTTCTCACAAGTGCTTGAAACAAGTGGGATGTCACATACAATTACTGCGTAAGAGACTCAGTGTTCAACGCAGACATTAGGTGTTACATAGCGGCCGCTCAGGGTCCAGACACCGTCAGCCAGAAGTTTGTTGTCCAGCTCTGCAATTGCCTTGAACTTTCTGTCTGTGTTCTTTCGGACAAATCAAGGAAAGAGAAATAGCTCCAGATATGGTGGTTCCCGACGCTCTATTTCAGGCTGATGTTTGTGACGGATTGAATTGGCTTCAGGATTCTTAAAGAACCCATGGAGCATTTGGGGTAGTTGATGCTACCACACCACCCTCCAGAGTAGAATTCTGTCAACTCAGGATAACTTGGCGCTTTTGATCTTTCCAAGAGCTCTGTTGGGCATGCAGCCCCATGTCTACATAACGCGTGCTATTAGAGCTTTGTAATCATTACTTAATAGAGCCTTACTGGACACATCATTTTAAGGCGAGGTGTATAGGGGAGGAAATAATCAAGAGTTACAGAGATGGGGAAAGTTTGTGGTCACGCTTACATGGATAGTGTGAGAGCCCATCCTATGTAAAGTTTACATTCTTAATAACTTTTTTTCCTTTCATTTCTAATGTCTTTATGCCTTTTGTTGGCATCCTCCTCTCTACCAACATTTTCTACTTCTTTTCCTGCTAAATGTCTACATAAAAAGAAAACCTCACCACTTCCATGCATCAGTGGGAAGAGAATGTCCTTTTGGGTAGCGTTACCTAGTTTTACCCTATGGTTGAGGATGCTGGGGCAGAGCTACCTCTAGAGGGGACAGCCACCCAAAGTCATCATCATAATTGTAGCTACCACTTACATTGTTGAAAGTATGTTAAATATTGACTTGAGTTAAATCTCATAATGGCTTCATGAGACAAGGATGATTATTGCCCTCATTTTATAGATGTGGGAATGAGGTACAGGGAGCTTGATTTATTCAAAGTCATGTGGCTCGTAAGTGGCAAAGCTGGGATTTGAACCCCGGCAACTGATATCCCACGTTACCTTTTGAAGTTGGAGTTATTGTGTTAACAAGGCTTACCAAAGAGCCAGCCCAAATTCGGTTACCCAGTCTGAGCCACTGTTGCTGCTTTTTTTTGTCACCCAGTGTATGTGAAGGCCAACAGTAAGCCAGCCCATATTCAGTTACCCAGTCTGAGCTTCCATCACTGTTTTTTGCCACCTAGTATACGTTGTCAAGTACACAGTGTAAAATGTTTCCAAATTAGAGTCCTTCTCTGTTCTCTCTCTGACAGCCTGGTGTCAACACTCCCTAGCTCCAGGAATAGCTCTTTAGCAATTGCGAAAATATTCTTTCCCTCCCTCCTCCACTGGCTGGTTTCCAAGTGTTAGGTTATGGGTCTGGGAGTCTACACGCTGTGAACCTGTGGGATAAGACACAATTTGGAGCCACAAAGGAAGCTACTCTTGGCACTTGGGCCCAGAAGGGAGCAGAGTCAGGCAGCCTGTGTCTCTGTGGATTTTCCTCTTACGGAGAGACATAGGTATTTACCCAGCATCTTTCCCCAAGTGCTCAGAAAAATTGCTTGTACAAAAGTCAGCAATGTTATCCAACATCGAAGCTGAAATCCTTGTGTGGGGGTGCCCCATAAAGGAAAATCTTTGAGCTTTGAAGACAGGCAGACATGATCTCTTCTCCCAGCACCGCCCTCTTCTTAACTGTGCTAACTTAAGGCAGTTATGTAACTGTAGGGCCTCAGTATCCTCATCTGTAAAATAGGAGAAGTGGGTTTTTTTTAAATACAGAGTTCTTTGAAGCTGATGTCAGCTATCGCATGCTAAGCATCCAGCTGAGAGCCCACTGTGTAGTAGCAATAGATTCCCTGCCCTCTCTCTGAGGGTCTCCAGATGGCTATTGGTTTCTGCACTCAGATCAAGAGCCTCTCTCTACTATTTGGATAGTTGTCCACGTAGACATGGCTCATGTGAAATCGGGTCTAGGTAAACACGCGTTGGATTCATCTCCTGCTACAGACGTTTCTTGTGTGCCTAGAATTGTAGTAACCTCTGGGGGTGGTGCTGGGTGACCATAAGGTGGGAGAAAATGTCATGTGTACTGAGTTTGTCCTCTGAAGGAGACATACATAAGGGAAACAGTAAGAAAAGTGGAAAAAATTGGTAGGGAATGAATGTTGTGGAAATGATGTAAATTGTGTAAAGAGGGGATAGCTGTGCTCCCCCCACTTGGAAGGCTGCCCACCCCACGATAGGGAACTGTGTCTAGTTAAACTCGTGTCATAATTGGACACGTCTTGTCTGTCGTCTCTATATTTACCTTGCTGAATTGACCAGTCCTCTTCAGCAGAAATATGATGAGGGCCACACATGTAACTTTAGATTTTCTAGCAGCCTCATGTAAAAAAAGTGAAAAGAAACACATGAAATTACTTTTTAAAAAAAAGGATTTTATTTATTTATCTGAGAGAGAGAGACAAGAGAGAGATCGAGTGCACAGGGGGGAGGGGTAGAGGGAGAGGGAGAAGCAGACTCCCCGCTGAGCAGGGAGCCCGATGCGGGACTCGATCCCAGGACCCTGGGATCATGACCTGAGCTGAAGGCAGATGCTTAACCGACTGAGCCACCCAGGCGCCCCTAATGAAATTACTTTTAATAATTTATTTCACTGAAGCCAGTATATTAATATTATCAGTTCAACTGGTTATCATTGTAAAAAATTACTAGTGTGATATTTTACATATTTTTTTCCACATGAAGTCTTCAAAACGTGGTGTGTATTGACACAGCACATCTCAGTTTCAACTAGCCTCATTTCAAGTACTCGTAACCACCCGTGGCAAGTGACTCCCGTGTTGGATGGTGGAGTGCTGGATGCTGAGTCCTTTGGGGGAAGAGACCTGTCTTCTCTTCTTCTTTGAGATTTATTTATTTATTTGAGAGGAGGGGCAGAGGGAGAAGGAGAGAGACAATCCCAAGCAGACTCCCCACTGAGCACAAAGCCCCATGCAGGGCTTGATCCCATCACCCCGAGATCACAACCCTTGCTGAAATCACGAGTCGGATGTTCAACTGACTGAGCCATCCAGGCGCCCCTCATCTTCTTTGTATCTCCACCCTACTCATCCTTGTGCCTAGGATATGCCCTATGCTGACTCGGCATCAAGCCTTCTGTTGCATGGATTTGATTTCCATTTCAGACTTGTGCACAAGCCACCTTACCTCCATCTTCTCCTGCCCCTGTGAAGTGAGTGACACTCTCTTCCTTTGCCCATTGGCCCTTGCTTGTCCCCCGAACCTCTCGTGGGCACCTTCCTATTGTTGGAATCGGTATGAAACTCTTTCCCCGATGCACCAGGTAATTACTCAACCCAATGCCGATGTGCCTTCATGGTCTCCTGACAGACGGCCTTTGGTCCCGGACAGCCCACTAATGAGCAGACACTGAGGGATTGGAACCAGTTAAAAGGAGGCAGCAGAGAGTGAGAAAAGTTGACAGGGCTGGATTTATGTGAGGAGGTTGGGAAAGATAGACATGGTGATGCACAGAGAAGGCTGAGCCATGTGAGGTGTTCATACTGTAGCAGACACATGAAAGGATGTGCCGAGAAGGACAGGAACCAATTATTCTCATTAGCTGGGAAGCAGGGGCTTGATCTCTGGCGGGACAACTGAAATTATGGAGAAAAAATTCAGCTATTAACTAGAAGAGAAGAAGAGGACTATGGCATCAAACACACTTCTGTTCAAACCCTGTCCATTTACAAACCCTATGACCTTGAGTATATTACTTAATCTCTCTGGGCCTTGGTTTTGCCATCTCTGAAGTGGGATTAAAGTTTCAACCTTAAAGGTGATCTCGACTATTCAGTGATGTAGAATATATATTCCCCAGGGCTGTGCTTGGCATTAAAGATGCCATTCTCTTTCGGCCCCTTAGGATTCTCTGAGGGGGTCACCGTGTGGCAGTTGGCAGTGGCTAGGGACTCCCACACCCTAACTATAGCACTCGGTTCTGTAGTTGGACAGCTCGGAACTCACAGGAAAGAGAAGGTCTCTGGCTGTCCTTGCTTGTCTCGGGTAACAACTCATTTCCAAAATGAGAACATACTTCATTTGGTAAGTGCTCTAAGACCAGGTAAGAAAAGTTCAAAAACAGGAAGTCCAAAACAGGAGAAATCAATTCTGGCTGGGAATACGCAGGGTGCCAACTACACACTAGGCACTTTTTCATATGCTAGCGATTGAATTCTGCAGGGTAGCTACTGTTAATTCCTCCTGCCACTTCTTTTTACTAGATGAAAATGAGCTCAGAGAGAGTATTATATAACCCACCCAAAGACATGCAGTCAAATTAATGGTAATCAGGATCCAAATTCAGATCGGACTTTGATATCCAAGCTCTAGTGTACCGTGCTGTTTCCACCGGGGTTACCAAACATCGATCAGGTTCTGCTGTGTATGAGACTTCAACCAAGAAACTGGAGGGATGTAATCCATTTTAGGAAGGGAATCTTTTCCTTCTGATGTTCAACTCCCTCTCCCCAACTCTTTGGCTGGCTTTGTAATTCTCATGAAAGCAGACTGTCTGGTTTCAGTGTTTCCCAAATGTCTGGGGAGAATACTGCTAATGGTATGAGGCTGTGAGAAAGTTGTTCTCTTTTTAATTCTCTTCCATTCCTTCTGGGGAAATGCTCAGTTTGGTGCTATTCCTTTCAACCTTTCCAACGTTTGCTCCATTTTTTTCTAAAGGAAGAGAGAGGAGGGCTCTGGACTAGAGCTTTGGGTGAGCAGTGTGGTCTACCTGAAATTTAACATCATTGTGATGTTTACATAGTATTTTCTATTTAGGGAAACTGATACTGGTTTTCCATTTATGTAATGGTATAATTTCCATGTATGGTAAGTTAAGATAAAAGTGATTGAATTAAATATCTGAAGCCAATAGTGGTGTGTGCCGTTCACAGACCTGTCAAGATTGCTCCAGAAATGCCTAAAGCTTGGGAAACACAGATCCAAGCCCATATTGTCCTTTTATGGCAGAGATCAGAGCACCGGTGAGAATTTCCTCATTTGCCTACAAACGTCCTTGCTAAGATTTACTTTGGAGCAGGACCTACCTGGGACTTTGGGGCTTGAGCAATAACTTCTGCCCTCGGGGAAGTCACTTACCTTCTCAGAGCTTCATTTCTGCTGAATTACACTGATCTCTGGGGTTCTGCAGTAGCTCCCAAATTTCTGTGAGGATATCGCCCCCCCCCCACCCCCAGCTCTTTGAGCTCAATAATTCTTCATGGGACGCCTTGTGCTCTGGGTTTGGGAGCTGGTGGTGGGAATTAGGAATGGTGGGGACCCTGGTAAACGTCACGACTCATTCAGGCTCATCAGCGTTCTCTCTTGTCTGAGTGATGGCTCCAGCTGCCCCACAGAACTGGGGGACGGCTCTTTTGAACCAATATGCCACTGAGCCCTTTGGAGGATGGTGTGGGATTTAACCCTTCGGACAACCCACTTTACACAGCGTGGCTCTACGCTTAAGGTCTGGTTTTATTTTCCCGATGGCTTTAGCTCTCTTAGTGACTTCCAGAATACAAGAACAATGTTGGTCCAATTTGTCCTGTAAATGGACATTTAATTGTGAATAGTATTTGGTCAATTTTCTAATTCTTTTCAGTATTTAAGCAAAGCTAATTAGAAATTTTAATTATAACTTTCTAGTCCGGGACCCACAGTTGCAATAAGACCTTATATTACCACAGCCTTACAGGGGCTGATCAACTTTTTCTCTAAAGGGCAAGATGGTAAATATTTTAGGCTTTGCAGACCATATGTACTACTTGAGTATGGTAGTATGGAAGCAACCATTGGCAATGGAATGAATAAGCTTGTCAGTGCTCCTGTAGGACTTTCATGAAATCAGGTGGTGGGTTGGATTTGGCTCCCAGGCCATAGTTTGCCAAACCCTGCTCGAAAATGTATTTATTTTTCCATCCTTTCCTTTATGCCACATGCCCACACATACCCTCAGAGATTTTGTTTAGGAAGCAAGATAGCCTGGTGGTTAAGGAAGGCTCAGATGGGGACAAGACTCTTCTGTGCCCTCCTATCCAATGTTCTGTGAATCATACAGTGGATAAAAAAATATGCATGCCTTTCAGACTCATAGGAATTAAAGGAGACACACATGTCACATGGCTGACACATGTTAAGTACTCATTACATATTTATTTGCAACTCTCATCTCTACTGTACTCCCCGAAGTGCCATAGAACCAGAATGACAGTCTCTTTTTCCTTGCTCACACTTACAAAGTTCTCACAGAACAGCTTTTTCCACTCCCCCCACGAGCCTGGGCTGGGCCGACATAATTTCCTCAGGTGCAATGTGTGGCTCTTCTTGGCTTTCTGGCCTACTGGGCTCCTCTGAGTCTTGGGTGTGGAGAAAATCAAGCAGCCTCTTCCAGGAATTCAGTGAAAAAGAATTTCTAGGCAGAATGCCTAAAAGCTACACTATGTTCTTAGAAAGCAGCTGTTGTATCTGTTAAGAGTTGACTATGCGAGACCATTGGCAGGAGCTTTTTTTTGAGGACTGACTCTGAGACCTTGGGCTCCAAAGGTTTTAGGTGACAACACCACCACCACCTCCATGGCCAAGGACCAACACCGCTCCAAGACAATCCTGGGAGGGTGGTATGCTCCAGAGATATGGCAACTGTCCTGACAGCTTCTTCACCTGCTCACTGCAGACTAGGGCCCCATTAGCTCTACCCAGTCCAAGACAAAAAACAGCGGAAGAGGGACAGAAGACGACAGGACGTCAACAGGTGACATGGGCTTCCTTCCATGGCTGTGTCACAAAAGTACCCTGTGCTAGCCAAGCTGACTTCCATTCCCACTGTTGGTACAAGACCCCTACCAAGCTTGCTATCTTGGAGTTTTTGAAAGTTAGAGCTGATGTGGCCTTTGAAAATACCTTAGTCTAACTCTTGTTTTCCACCATAGCAGGCTGAGTGAGGTCCAGAGAGAATATGGCAGTTGACTCAAACTATGTAGATCTCATGCTAAAGTCAGGTCTTCTGATTTCCCATTTTGGGGCCATAGTCACAGTAAGATATATGAATTTCTACTTGAGACTCTTCCAAGGATTAAGTATTCCAAAGATTAAGTATTGAATAACTTAGAAGGAATACAGTTCCATGTGGGAACTGGCTGATAATTTGGGTTATGAAGTAAGAGAGGAGAAATATATATGTACACACACACACACACACACACACACACATAGGTATTTATGTGTATATATGCATACCTATTTATAATTTAAATATTCATTATCCATTTCATAAATGTTGAGTGCCTTTTTTGTTTCAAGTGTTGTAATTAGGATCTATGTAGTGTGTGTGTGTGTGTGTAATTGTGTGTGTGCATGCATGTATGCGTGTGTATTGGGGAGAGTATGGCACAATAGCAAGCAATTCTGTTTTGGCCCTCGTGAATTTATAGTTTCATGGTTTCTGTGGGTCAGAAACTGGAGAAGGGCTCAGCTGGATAGATATCATTTGTGGTCTCCCACTGGATTGCAGGCTGATATTGGCTGGAGCTTTATTCTTCTGAAGGCTTAACTGGGCTGAACATCTATCCTGGGGCTGAAAGATCCACTTCCAAGTTGATACTTTCAAAGTGCTGGCAACTTGGTGTTGGCTGTTGGCCAGGGGCCTAGTGCTTCTCCATGAGGATGTTTGAGTGTCCTCATGACACTGGTGGTTGGCTCTCCACAGAGTGAGCAATTCATGAACCCAAGCCAGAAGCTGCAATACCTTTTATGACCTAACCTTGGGTGTCACACATCCTCACTTCTGCCATATTTAATTGGCCAGCCATGAATCAATGTGGGAGATGATTCACAAAAGCATGAATACCAGTAGGTGAGGATCATTGGCAGCCATATTGTAGAATGGCTTCCATGTAATCTAAGTGGGAAACACATGGATAATTATCATTCTGTGTGATAAATAACATAAAATAGGAAGTATAGAGCTTAAGAGAACAAAGGAGAAGTAGAAATAACCATCTCTGGAGTTGGGGGAGGGTGACATTAGTGGTTCTGTTAAAGACTTTTTGGAGAAAATGGAATTTAAGCTGAGGCATGACAGTGGAGTAGGAAATGGACAGGCTTGGGAGTAAGCGTGTGGGAATAGTGTTCCAGGCAGAAGGAAGAACATTCTTTAGGCTGCAGCTTGAATGCCACTCCCTCCAAAACTCTAGTCCCAGGACATGTAGGACAAAAAAGAGGCTTGTACTTAAATAAGTTGGGAAACTACAGTATACTTCAGTTCTTGTGAAAGATTTACAGTTCTCACTGATAAACTCAAGGTTTGAGAAAATTTTCACTAAAGATAACTTTTAACAGTTTATTTGAACGTGGGAAAAGGTAATGTTCTGTGGAGCACATTTTGGGAAAAGTTGTACATGCAGGTCAGTGCTTTTGGTTGTCACCAAAGCCTTTTCAGTAATTTAGAGGGCAAGGGAAGAAGCCATGCAGTTTCCCTACCTGAAGAGTAAGGAGCAGAGAATTCATTCATTTATCCACTTTATTAGTGAACACCCTTTTGACTGTAAGAGATGGTATCTGATTCAGATAGGCTTAAGCCAAAAATTGGAAATTATTAGTTCACATAATGAAAAAATCAAGAGTAGATGTTCAGGCTTACCTGGATCCAGGTATTCAAACCAGATCATCAGAAATCTGCACTGACCTTATTCTCAGCCAGAGTCTTCCCAGCTGATGGCTAACGGGCCCACCAACAACTTCAATTTACCATATGCTAGCTGAACAACCATGAACAAAAATGATGTCTGATTGTTTCAGGAAAAGGCTGATGATGGACATTGATTGGCGTGGTGTATGTCATAAGCAAATAGTATACAGTATTACATATTGGCTTGATCTGGGGCAGGTGACATCTTTTGGAGCCAAGGAATTGAGGGCAGCCCTATCAAAAACCATGGATTTAGAGAGAGAGAAGAATGAGTCATTCTTCAAATGGTAGAGAGGAATTCTTGGACAAAAGGATCCAGGTAAATAAAAACAAAAGGTGTCCATTCCCACCTCCGTATAGTAATTGATCATTTATTAAGTTCAGTTTCTTGTCTATTCACAGAGAATGCAGAGATTGTTAATCCTTCCCTTCAAAGGACGTGGAGTCATGGGTACCAAAGGGTCACCCAGCCTGGGTCACTAGATGTTGGCTTTATTTCTGTACCCAGCCTTCCAATTCAAGAGTTCCAATGCATGCCTCAGGGAAGCTACAAACCTGACTGTCATATAGACAAAAATGACAAGGGCGTTTCTTACAGTGGCCAAAGGTCTGTAATTATAATGGTGTTCTAACAAAGGCCGTGCCAAGGGCAGAGAGGGTAAGTCATTCATACTACACCAATGGTTCTCAACTGTCTCTAGGTATCATAATCATTTAGGGAGATTAAAAAATACAAATGCCAGAGGCCTAACTTTATAGATTTTTATTTAATTGGCCTGGAGTTGGGCCACTAGACATGGGTCTTTTTTAAAAGTCTCCCAGCCTATTGTGATATGCAGCCAGGACAGAGAAGCATCGCTCTAAACAGATCATCAGCTGCTTGAGAGCAGCCTCAAGGTGTCTTCTGCTCATCATTGACTCCTTAGCACCTAGCACAGTGCCTCGCATAAAGTAAGTGCTCAAGAAATACTTTTTGAGTGAGTGCATGAGAGATTTCTACAAGCAAGCAAGAATCAGAACCTTGGTTTTTCCCTTTCCTCTGACATCCTGGGCATCTTGAAAATCAAGGGGCACATCTTCTTTGAAGGGAATAGCATATCTTCAAAGTGCAGCATGTAGGAATCTTGTGAATTTTCACTGCTCTGTGGTGAAGGAGGTTTTTTCCTTTTCCCTACTTAACTAATAGGGTACTCAATCAGAGAGCGCACAAATGATTTGCCTCAGGGCCTCAGAGAGGAATAATGATAGGTTTGTGAGGTCTCTGATGCAATTACAAGTAAGCTGATGGAAAGAGATTAAGGCTGCAATTTGGAAACATAAAAGGTTAATATAGGGTAGATGTTTTGGACCTGAATTTGATTTCTGGGACAGCTGACCAGCGCTAGATTCACATTACTTCCAACTCAGAAGTGTTATTGGTGTTGATGCTGCCCGAGGCTCCTGTCAGACCTTGTCAGCCGCCCCTGCCCAAGCTGTTCCTCGGAAGCCTGCAGTGAGGTGTAGGTTATTCCAATTCTTTCTAGATCGGCAGAAGCCTCTGTATCAACGGTCCTGGTTTCATGAACTGTTGGGTTTAGAAATACGTTTTGTTGGATTATTCTTGAGAGAATGGCTGTGAACCCCAAGAGCAATCGCCACAGCAAAAGCTGCTGGTCTCTAAACACTGCAGGGGAAGGATGCTTCTGCATCACTTTGGTCCTTGGTGATTATTTTCGGTCCCAAGACACCTGTTCTCATGGTGCTCTGGAGCCGGACTTCCTGGTTTGTGCCCCAGCCCTATTCCTAGCTATGTGACCTTTATCAGCTCACTTTTCCTCTCTGGGTCTCAGTTTTCTCATCCATCAAATGGGGACAAAATAGTACCTATCTTATAGGATTGCTCTGAAGATTAAATAAATATTTTTATACACATACACACACAAATGAATATTCTCTTCTAAGATACAATCCGTCTTAGAAGAGCACTAAGAAGATTGTAGGTGGCCAGGAAGTCTTAGCTACGTTACATTGTTGATTTTAGTACATGACTGCCCACCATTCTTGACAACATGCCCTGATGGAGCTCAATCCTCTTCTCCCCTCCCTGTCATAGCCTAGAAAAATCCCGTTGGCTACCTTGGCACACATCCACTGCCTTTGTTACCTTGGTTACCTAAGGTCAGGGAGTCTTTGTGAAGGGAGAGCTCTGGAGATGTGCACGGCACAAAACATGGCCATTGGGGTAGCTCTGTTGTGCTCCACCCTTTACATTTTTTGAAAAGATCTTATTTATTTATTAGAGAGAGAGAGAGCATGAGCGGGGGGTGGGGGCAGAGGGAGATGGAGAAGCAGACTCCCCACTGAGCAGGGAGCCCGACGCTGTCTGGGCTCCATCCCAGGACCCTGCAATCATGACCTGAGTCGAAGGCAGATGCTTAACCAATTGAGCCAACAGGTGCCCCAGTGCTCCATCCTTTATAAACTGATTTTACATGCTCTTTTCCAGGGGAAACATTTCTTGGGTCTGATGACTGGATTGGACCTTGATCACATGTGCCATGCCCCCCCGCCCTGGGATGTGGTCTCTAACCAAGAACTTCCTCCTGCTGCTCTATCTGTCCATCAACCCCGTTTCAGCTAATTGTCTCCCCTTTGCATCTGCTTCCCCTTTATTTCTGGTGCTTTACCCACAGCAGTGCTTGAAGAATTGCTTTTAAGTGCCTGTCTTTGTGGTCAGATCATAAGTTCCATGAGGGCAGGGCCATGCCTGTCTTTTCAGCTTCATGTTTCCCTTGCCACGCTCAGTGTGTGGTACATGAACTATCTAAATTCATATTTATTAACCTTTTGATGGAGGCTGCGCTCAACCCTGACTGTTCATTAGGTGCTGATAATATAGTCAGAAGGAAGGAAGAGCAAGAAAAGTTAAAATTAGAGACTTGAAGTCATATGTTATTAAAAGTTCATGCAATCATTCAAATTGGGTCTCATGGATCCCGCCTCAGTTAGGGATCTATTGGAAATAGTAATGACCCTGAGAAGTTGTTCCTATTCCCCTGAAGGCCCTCAATATTCAAAGGTTTGATAACCTAGATAGGTTCCAAAGCTTGAGCAAGTCTTGAGGACTTTCCTGTTCAATCTAGATCCACAAAGTCTCATGGCATCTAGGGGTCCTTGTTTCTTCTGACCCATTTCCAGATCCTGGTCCTCACCCTCATAATCTACATTGAGCATATGTTCATTCCTCCATCTTGATCTGATTCCCATCATTGGTTTGTGTGTATTCCCATCTCTGACCTTCATCCATGCCTGCAGGTATCTTCTTGTACAAGACTCTAAGGTTGGCTTCCATTTCTGGTCATACCACTCCTGGCTACATGTTCAAACCCATTCCTCCACAGAGGCTTGACACCTACCTGGTTTACAGAGGAAACCATGAAACCCTAACTCAGAGGAATGTACCTGGTACTTGGGAGTATTAAAGATCCCTTCCACTGAGGTTCTATATCAGAAGAGTAAAAAGTAGATAACATATGTCACCTCAGTGTATCCCTCATACCAAGCACTCAATGAAAATACATTTTAAAGAGATATAATAGTTTACAGTTGGCATCAGAGAAATCCAAATCAAAACCACAATGAGATACCACCTCACACCAGTCAGAATGGCTAAAATTAGCAAGACGGGAAACAACAAATGTTGGCGAGGATGTGGAGAAAGGGGAACCCTCTTACACTGTTGGTGGGAATGCAAGCTGGTGCAGCCACTCTGGAAAACAGTATGGAAGTTCCTCAAGAAGTTAAAAATAGAACTACCCTACTACCCAGCAATTGTACTACTGGTATTTACCCCAAAGATACAAATGTAGTGATCCGAAGGGGCACATGCACCTCAGTGTTTACAGCAGCAATGTCTATAATAGCTGAACTATGGAAAGAGCCCAGATGTCCATCGACAGATGAATGGGTAAAGATGTGGGGTATATATACAGTGGAATATTACACAGCCATCAAAAATTGAAATCTTGCCATTTGCAATGATGTGGATGGAACTGGAGGGGATTATTCTAAGTGAAATAAATCAATCAGAGAAAGACAATTATCATATGGTTTCACTTACATGTGGAATATAAGAAACAGCACAGAGGATCATAAGGGGAATGGAGGGAAAACTGAATGGGAAGTCATCAGAAAGGGAGAAAAACCATGAGAGACTCTTAACTATAGGAAAGAAACTGAGGGTTGCTGGAGGGGAGGTGGGTGAGGGGATGGGGTAACTGGGAGATGGGCATTAAGGAGGGCATGTGATGTGATGAGCACTGGGTGTTATACGCAACTGATGAATTACTGAACTCTACATCTGAAACTAATGATGTTCTATATGTTGGCTAATTGAATTTAAATAAATAAAAAAATAGTCTACAGTTGAAGCCTTACACATTTTTTTTCTCACTGGGTCCGTGCGTGTAGTAGGCATTTACAGTCCCATGTCATGGATGAGGAAGACTGAGTCCCAGAGATGTTAACTGATATACCCAAGGTCAGCAGAAGTAGGAAGTAATGACACGTCAGCAGATGAGCATAGATCTTCTGTTTCCAAAGTTCATTCTCTTAACATGGTTTATACAGAAGCATTTGAAGAGAAGGGGGGAAAGAGATTTGGGGAGGGGAAAGAATGACCCACTCTATGACTTCCCTAAAGTGTAAGAGAATCTTTAAAATATGGTATAGTTTTCCAAAAATTGATAACCACATAAATACCACATTTAAAAGTGGGACAAAGTCTGTAGTAGCCTGAGGCTGAGAAGGCTGGATCACAGAAAAAAATTTCTTGCTCTTCTTTAATTATGCCATTACAAAAAAAAGGATCAGCATATATTATTACACTTTTACCTATACTGGCAATTAAGATTGTAATCTGGATGACTACTAGAGCTTGTAATGGGATTATACTCTCCTATTAAAAGCATGATCCAGTGCTGTAATAAAGAACATTTCAGTTCTACTTAGTATGCTGTTGGTCTTAGGGGGAGGCCCTCAAATGCACTGAAAGGCATCTTTAGTGAGGAAGAGCCACACCAGAATGTCATGGTGCTTGCAAGGTCCAAAGTATTTAGAATTAAAATGTTGCTTTTTGGCATTTTGTATTTTTTTCCTCCCAATTCCGTTGTTCTGGTTTGGAAATTTTTACTGTCTCTTTTTCCTTTCCTTTTTTTGTGAGTGTATTCCTAAAAGGAAGTGTTGTAACTTCTACAGAGAATCCCCAGAATCAGGAGACAAATGCGCTCTCCTCTGATGCATTAGAAGGGTAATTGGTAAATTCCCTAAGTGCCATTATGAGAAAACATATCTTCGTTATTGTTATTTGTTGGGGAACATCATCAAAAAGACTGATTGGCCTGTGAGCTGGACCGGGGCGCGCAGAGGTTCCTCACCCCTCCCCTGTCCTTGGAATATGGGTTCTGTTTTCTTTTCCGGCTCCGAGCTCCCAGAGGCTGCTCCAAGGACACAGCCTTGAGATAGTGGTGTGGTGTTGAGACCACCTGCACCGTGTGAGTGGCTGCACTCAGTTAGGGCCTTTGCTATTATTAAAACTGCCACTTACCAACCTGGAGTGGCCTGCCACTTTCTTCAGTCTCTCTCTGCCCTCCTACAGGTTCAGATTACACCGGGGAAGCTCCCAGGAGGGTTAGGGACGAACACTATTGTCCAGGTTTATTTTATTCTTTATAGCACGTCAAATATTATTTTTTATTATTTTTTTTAACCTAAAGGTGTCCAGTTGTTATCAAAATACACTGGTTTAAAGATTCATTGACATTGATCTTTTGTCTGGGAGACACTTCTCATTTTATACTTGGATTTTCCATGCAACACCCGCAGAAAGGATTCTTTGGGGGGCAAGTGACAATAAGCTTATCTCAAACTGGCTGGCTAAAGAAAAAAAAAGGTTTTTTTCTTTTTAAGTCTCTAAAAAGACACAACCAGTCTGAGGAATACTATGTACAGGGCTCTCTTGGAAAGTTCTTTGGGTTTCTCTCTCTCTCCTGCTCCCTTTCTTTCTTTCTCTCCCTCTCTTTCAACCTCTGTTTCTCTCTCTGAATCTCTGACTCTCTTCTTTTCTTCCTCCCTCCCTTTCTCTTTCTTTCTGGCTCCCTCTGAATCTCTCTTTCCTTCTGTCTCCTTCTCTCCTCTCTCTCTCCTGAATCTCTCTCTCTCTTTGCCCCTGTCTCTCTGTCTCTGTCTCTCTCCTTCTCCTTCTCCACTTGGCTTTCCTTGGTGTTGTTTTCATTCCTAGGCCTCTTTCCCTGGGTTGTGGCTGGCTGGCTTACCTTTCTGTCTACCACCATAGGTGCTCCGCCCAGAGAGCCAAACTTCCCTGTGATTCCTGCAAAAACTCGGATGCGGGCCCTTATTTGCCAGGCTCAGGTTTCATGCTCTCTTCATAGCCATTCTCTTAGACTCTTCACCCGCAGAGCCAGTCTTACCTGACTCCCATGGACTGAGAGGGGGAAGGAGTGGTTCTTCGAAGACAGTCAGGATGTTACCAGAAGTTGTGAGATGAGATGTGGGCAGTCGGCGTCTAGAGATGTCCTCTAGAGTAGCTCTATCTAACGTCTCCCTGGTCATGGTCTTGATGAGAAGCTCCCCACCTCTTGTTGGCACTGGTGTTAATTTTTGGATAGCCACGGATCTCTGAAAATTAATGTCATTCAGCAGAATTTTTCTGAACTTCCAACCCTGGCTCCAGTTTTAACCTTTGGTATCATGCCCAACAAACCCAGCATTTTTTCGTGGAATAAAGTCCTTGATCCATGGAAACAACAGGTTTGTCTCCATGAATGCTTCTTTCCAAGCCAAACTTCTCTTGTTTTCTTAATGCTTTCTCAAATTTTAAACTAGTTTCCCTGATATCTTTCTTTCCCCATCTTCTGTCATATTTATTCAATCACCAAGTTCTCATGACTCTGCCTTCTAACTAGCTCTCCACGCATAGCTTTCTTTTCCCTTTAGGCATTGTTTTTATTTATATAGTCCTCAATCAGCTGTCTGCAAACAGCCTTAATCCTGGGATGTACCCTAGACATTCTGGGGTGGGGGAGTGTTGTGGATAAATCTATGACTCTTATTTTATAACTATTTGACTGTTACAAAAAACATGCATTAATTCCATTTCCTCCTAAATACCTTCTTTGTTTAAGCCTGTTAGTTATTTTGATTCTGGAGGTTTACTATGATAAATCATTAGCTGTTCCCTTAATATAATTTTAGGAGGGAACCAAAAATCTTTGACTTCCTAAAGAGGCCAGATCTGACTTTTGTAATTAAAAAAATTTTTTTTAATTTGAGCGTAGTTGACACACAACATCAAAGCTCATTTTTTGGTTTTGTTTCTCCCATTCTTTTCTCTGTATCCAAATTGTGTACATACAGATTTTACATATGATGTCTGTCTTTCCCAAACTTATCATTATCTCCTCTGGAGTGCTGGTTTCTCAATGAATTTTAATCTTCAATCCATTTCGTTGGGTAGAACAGGATTTTGCTAAGCACCCAATATATGCCAGGTCCTGCCCATGGGCATTCAGCAAGTCAGGGAAGAGAATTTTATCTATTTTATTCCCAAGTTGTACATAAAACTTTATATCATCATTTTGCCATCAATCCCCTGTAATGTTCATCAAACATATATTTGAATTTTCTGGATGAGAATAAGGGATTCAATAAAGGATTTTGTCAGTTTTGGGAATACAAAGATGTATGAGGCTTTATCTTTTCCCTCAAGGATCTCACAGTTCAGTGATAGAGACATATTAGCAGGTAAATCTCAGTACATTTATTTCTATAAGAGCAGTATGCACCAACTTATGATAATTCAGCAAAAAGGGCACCTAACCCAGCCTGGGGTGTTAGGAAGGCTGCTTGAAGGAAGTGCTCTTCGGACTGAGTCTTGGCAAGGTGGAGACGGAGCAAGAGAAGATTTTGGAGAGAGAAAACTGTGTGATCAAAGACATGGAGGAATGAGATGCAGAAGACAATTAGCACTTCTCGGTCCCTTGAAGACTTGAACAGAAGCTTGGGTCAAAGACAGGTCATTCCCTGGCTCATTAGTGCCCCTGGGGAATTTGGATCCCTTTGTCTATGCATGTTCTAAGGGAGCACACTCCCATTACTCTTTAGAGGGTTCAAGATTCTCGGAAACATTATTTTCTCTTTTTGTTCATCAGGTTCAGCCAGCAATTACTGAACGCCTTCTATAAGCCAGACACTTTGCTAGCTATTCCACATCCATTATCTTATTAGGCTCTCACAACAACCCTTTGAGCTATATCTTGGGTTTGAGACAACTAGGTATACCCCAATTTCTACCCCCTACTATTTATATAGTGGTAAAATTCCCTATCCTAGACATATAGCTGTCCAGAATAACACTAAATTTTCCAGCCTTCCTTGTGGATATATGTGGCCATATGACTAAATTCTGGTCAATGGGATGTAAGCTGGGGTGTTATCTGGAAGCCTCCAGAAACTTTCCTTAATACAGATCTGGTATAGATGCTTTGCTCCCCTTATGCATTTATTTCTGTTGGCTTGAATGTATGAAGGCTGGTGTTGGAGCAGCTTTCTTAGACTAGAAGGTAATCTTGCAAATAGAGGCCCCGTATGTGGAGGGAAAGCAAGATAGGAGGAACCTAGGCTCTGAAATCTCTGTAGAGCAGAGCTGCCAAAGTCCTCGACTGTCTACCTCCTGATCTTTTACAAGTTAAAGAAATAAACTTCTACCTTATTCAGGCCACTATTATTTTTGTGTCTCTGTTACTTTCAGTTGAACTAATTACAAAAATAACATTTTACAGATGAGAAAAGTGAGATGCAGAAAAATTGAAGTTATCTGTCCACAGTGTCCACAATAGCAAATGTTTGTGATGTAAGCATTCTGATTTTAAGACCAAGGTTCTTGTCACTATTCCAGACTGTTTCACTTGCTGTGATTTTTTTTTTCCCTATTCTGCTTTAATTAAATTATGATTGCCTGGGGCTGGCCCTTAACACAGTTTGACCCAGAAGTCTTTTAACGTTGATGTGATTTAACTCTAATTTTCAGGAAATAGCTCTTGGGTTTCTTTACTTCAGAAATCCAGGAGCTGAAAGACTGGTAGGGCAATAGGGTAAAGAATGTTCATTAGGCACCATGACAGCAAATTTTGTTATCTTCTTATTGTCATACAACCTATTGTTTATCCAATAATCTTTTAATTAATTAGCAATTAAAGTTGATAAGGATGTGAAGGTGCCCATTAATAAAGCTGGGCAAATTACTCCCATGGTCTGAGGAAACACAAATTTCAGTCATCATTCTCTCTCTCTTTTTTATTAAGTCAAAATCAGTTACCTTTCTTATTATAATTTATTGTTCATTTTTGTCAGTATCACTCAATGTGGCAAATAACTTGGACAAAGAGCATGAAACCCATGTCCTCATTTGAGCTATGTCGTAAACTTCCTTTGTGACCTTGAATAGTATGCTAATCTTAATTGCTAGTTAAGATGACACTCAAAATAACCAGGTAGTCCGTGGAGGTAAATTAATTTATCCTATCTTAAGACAAAATCATATATGTGTAGAATAGCAAGGACTTATGAGATTGTTCTCTCTCATGTCCTCATTTTGGAGAAAAAAAAAACCACAAAGAAAAAAAACCGGAGTGTCAAATATTTCAACTGGCTGGCCACCCAAATTGTCCTATATTTTAGTTAAACTGCACAGACATAACTCTATTTTCCACCTTATTTAAATAAACTCTGAAATGCATTCTCCACAAGCTAATGAAAGCAATGCCCCATAACAAATGTATTAAAGTGTGTTTCATGAGATGTCAGCAGGTGTCCTTATGCAAAGTGTGTTGACAACAGCACATACCCTTCCTCTCAACTCTCTTTGATCGGCAAGGTGGACTGTAATCCAATTAGACTGTATCAGTCATGAGCCAAGGTCTAGACAAGCTAAAGCCTTTGCCATTCTCCTTCTTCATCTTATTGCTCCAAGAGCAAACCTTTCTCACTCCCCTGGTTTATGTAACTTTCTCCATATGGAAGAGCTTCAACGTTTGCCTAATCCCAATCTGACCCTTACTTTGAGGATCTCTGGTCCCATTTCTCTGCAAAAACATTTGCTCTTTTTGTCAAAGCCTTTTGAGAATCTGGTAAGCACTGGATAAATAGTTACAAGTGGAATAAATGGAAAGTAGGGAGCTGTGTAATTCTAAACTTTTGTTAATTTTTTGGCCCTGGTCATGGTGAGAGTGTGCCTACTGATCTGGACATGGATTCTGTGGCTAGAATTGATTCATAATTCCATCGAGGCAGACTAGACAGATGATGTGATAAATATCAGTTGGTTATGTATTGAACATTGGAGAGAAATACCCTGTAAAATGTAGAGGTTGGGGGTTTATTATTATATTTATATTTATATATTATTAATATTTGGGGATACTACAGCTCTCTATGTCTTGGATAAATGCCTGTTTGTTTGAGATATTTATGATTCCAAAAAAGAGAACATATACACCTATTAGAATGATGAAAATCCCAAACACTGAAACATCAAATGCCAGTGAGGATGTGGAGTGACAGGAACTCTCATTCATTGCCAGTGGGATGCAAAATGGTACAGCCACATTGGAAGACATTTTGGCAGTTTCTCACAAAACTAAACATACTCTCATCATATGATCCAGCAATTGTGCTCCTTGGTATTTATCCAAAGGAGTTGAAAACTTATGTTTACACAAAACCTGCACATAGATCTTTATAGCAGCTCTATTAATTTTTGTCAAAACTTAGGAGCAACTAAGATGTCCTTCAGTAGGTGAATGGATAAATAGACTGCAGTTCCTCCAGACAGTAGAATATTATTCAGCACTATAAAGAAATGAGCTACCAAGCCACAAGAAGATACAGGGAAACCTTAAATGCATATTACCGAGTGAAACAAGCCCATCTGAAAAGGCTAAATACTGTTATTATTTCATTCTGGAAAAGGCAAGACTATGAAGAAAGTAAAAAGATCAGTGGTTGCCAGTGGTTGGGGAGAAAGGATAAATAGGTGGAGAACAGTGGAATTCTTGGACAGAGGAATTATTCTGTATTATACTATATTATTCTATATTATACTATAATGATGGATAGACGTCAGTACACATTTTCCAAAACTATAGAATGTAAGAATGAACTTTAGTGTAAACTGTGTTCTTTGGGTGATAATGATGTGTCAATGTACGTTCATCAATTGCAACAAATGAATCACTCTGGTTGGGAAATTGACAGTTGGGGAGGCCCTGGGTGTTTGGAGGCAGGGGGTGCATGAGAACTCTCTGTACTTTATGCTCAGCTTTGCTGTGAACCTAAAACTATTCAAAAGGTGAAGTCTATTTAAAAAAGGAATGGGGGCGTTAAATGTCTGCCTTCGGCTCAGGTCATGATCTCAGGGTCCTGGGATCGAGCCCCGTGTCGGGCTCCCTGCTCGACTGGGAAGCCTGCTTCTCCCTCTCCCACTTCCCCTGCTTGTGTTCCCTCTCTTGCTGTGTCTCTCTCTGTCAAATAAATAAATAAAATCTTAAAAAAAATAAAATAAAAAATAAATGAATATTTTTGTGCCTACAATGCTCCAGGCATTGTGGTGGGCATTTTGCATACACTACTCATTGATTCTTTTAACAGGTGAGTAGTAGATTAAAGAATCCAGGCTCAGAAAGTTTAAGTAACTTGTCCAAGGTCCTGGAAAAAGTAAGGACTGGAAAAGAGATGGAGTGCGCAAGTGTCAGGCTCTGAAGTCTGTGTTTGTCTTCATTCAACCACAGTACCCCTGAAACCTACAAAGTTTGAAACAACATCCCTCCAGCCTCACTCCGCTCCCCACTGGCAGGAGTGGGCTTCTGTCCACGAGCAAGTGGGCCTCATGACCAACCTGTCTCCTGAATAGCAGCTAGAAACTGGCAACTGAGAAATCTTATAAAAATCTGTCTGGCTTTTTGCCTTCCTTATTACTGCACCCGGGATAATTATAACAGCCCTTTGTCTGTGGAAACTGACATCAAAGTTCCTCACAAAGAGTAGCTCTGGTGGGAACTATGATTATCCCCATTTTATGGCTGGAGAAACTGAGGAATGGATTCGTTAAATGGATTGCCCAAGGTCAGCCTGTGAGTCAGGGAATGGAGTCTACATCTGTTGGACTCCCAGGCTGGATAGGAGCCCTTGCTCCGTAATTCCGCTCTTGGCCTGAGACACCTATTGTATTCATTAGACTAATATTGCTGTTCCCCAGATAAAAATTACGGGATCAATGTAGCCAAATGATAGCATCTGTACCATTGTAAAGTCCACAAGAAAGGAGGCTCTCTCTGTCTTTCTGGGAAATAGGTCACCAGACCTGGCGTTTTGCTCAAGCTTTTGGCATAGGGATCTTGGGAATGAAATCACACCAGCTCAAGAAACCCACAGCCACATCAGCAGTGACCCTTTTTATCTTTTAGCGGTGGTCAGTTTGCTGGTCATTTCGGAGGCTTCCAGGATCTTGCCTTTGACTAACGCTTTGCACTTGAAGCATACTGAGTTGTATATCACTGTGTAGAGAGGGAGAAGCAGGCAGGAAGAAACTACAGTGTTGGAAAACTGAGCTGGCTTTGCAGTCTTGATTCACTGCCTGGAGTTGTGTTTGAGAGGGGGCAGTATGACTTGCCCTGTGTGGAATTTGCATATCTGAATAGTAATGAGGCATGTATGTACAATGCGGTATAATGTGTTAATGAAGGCAGAATTCTCCAGTTTTGGTCTAAGACAAGTTATATGACAAAAACTTGTCTTTAAGACTTAAAGCTATATGAAATCCATTTGCTGGGGTTCTGTTCCCTGCTGGGGAGGGGCTGCCCGGAGAATGAGTCTCCCTGTGAAGACAAATCAGCCTCATGCAGCCCTGGGCCAAGGGGTGAGAACAGGGCTGTCACCGTCAACCCCTGAGGTCTGGTGACTTCAATGCGCCCTTGGGAGATGCTTGGAAAAGACGAGTCTGAATCTACCTAGGTAAGCAATTCCAGGTGCCAGGCAACTCTTGTAGCTACCTACTAGTTAGGTGACCTTTCACTCTCTCTGCCTGCAAAATTCCACTCATCTCTCCAATGTCACCTCCTCTTTGAAGACTTTTCTTCAGGGCAGAATTAGGTGGTCCCTCTCCCATGCCCACTCAGCACTTTGTTCTTAGCACGGCGGTGGCACTGATCAGAGTCCTGCATTGCCTGTTCATGACATCTCTGTGTCTACCATAGACCGTGAGCTCCTTATGTGACATGCCCCATCTGAACCAAAGCACGTGGGGCCAATAAATCTGTGTGGCATTGACTTGGCTGATCAAGAGCCATATGGAAGATCCCTTGCACCATTTTAAGACCTCACCAGCTCTGGCTCTACCCTGACCTCTGCTATCTTCTGTTTGGATTCTTCCCATCACTTGTATCATTCAGCGTCTGTACAAGGCCCCAAGTGGCACACGAAGGCTGTTTGAGGAGAGTTCCATAAAGGGACTATTTATAGAAATGTGTGAAAGGATGTAGGGAACCCATAAGGATGGTGCAGTATCTTGACCTAGTACAGTGGGGTAGCGTTATTCCCTGGCCTGAACTAGTGAGGTGTGGGAGTGGTTTCAGAACACAGAGAGAGTATTTCCAGACAGAAATTGTGACTTTGACACGAGGGACACAGCCCTTAACCCAATACCCAGACTTCACTGTCTCCCCTCTTCTGATCTCTTGCCACGTGGCAGCCGGACAGATGGGGAGAATCCACAGATGCGGCCCACACAGGTCAGCCCCCTGGGCTGAGAGCAGGTAGAGAAGGAGGGAGAGTGGAGAGGGATGGGGACACAGAAGATGACCAGCACATCACCTAACCACATAGGGCCCCACCCTGGACCCCTCCCCAGAGTCTGGGGAATACTAGCAAGAATTCATTGTGGATTGAGTAGGGTAGAGCTAGTCCAGGCATACATCCTTAGACAAGTGATTTGAGAGCTACTTTCTCAGAGCCTCCATTTTCTCCTCTGTAAAATGGGGGTGGACATAAGTGTCTCACAGCGTAAGTGTGAACACTTTATGAGAAAATAGTTGTAAAATGCCCAGGACAGTAGCTAGCACAGTTGTTCACAATTCATTGATTATTACACATACGACTTATTCCCTCCCCATCCCAGCTTTTTGCATTATAAGGCATTCAGCAGTGAATATTTGTGGACACAGATTCAACCTCCCCCTCTACCATATTTTGGATTTTATTGTATAGTGGATTGTATTCTAGAGAGAGAGTAGAATTGGACTCACTGGGAATATGGATGAGCATCTACCTCTCTGCATCCTCCCTGCATTTTCCTCTTCTGTTTCATAAGGTAAGGAAATGACCTCATCGGAATTAGACATGTTGGTTGGTCAGTCTAAGTGCAAACCTGATCTTGCTTTGGTAGGGGACAGGTCAAAAAAATCTTAGTCCTTACTTCTCGGTTATCATCTGTTGGTTTTTCTAAAGGGGAAAGGGACCCATGTTAAAATTTTGTTTTGAGATTCTAGAATTTGAGTGTAAGTGATTGTCCATTTAAATTGGTCTAAACTTTTTTGCTACCTGCTCACTTTTCCATATAACAAACTATTTGACACACACACAAACCCACAGGTTAGTGGGGCAGGCATTTTATATAATTACACACACAGGGAGTTAAGGTCAATGGTTTGCCCAAAGTCACACAGTTGCTGAATTACAGTGTTCAGGCTAGCACTCGCTTCTATTTCCCCTGCACTATGCTATGGCCAGTATGTAAAACTGTCGGAAATTATTAACCTACGGTTAAAAAATACAGAATTAAATGAGTTTACCCAGCACGGAAAAATCTGGCATGAACCTAACTTCAGGAAACACATAAATCATCCGGCAAACTGGTGATTCTTCCCTCTGAGGCTGTTGTGTATGGAAAGTACATTTCATTAGGCTCTCGGAAGCCCTGTTTGTTTAACAGCTTTCTCCCAATCTAGTATTTCCCATCTAAAGGCCCCTGTGTTATGATGATAGACATCATGGAAATGCGGAGTGATAAGAAGAGGTAGATAAGAACACCGGTTTATGTGAGGTAAATTATACATTAGAATTGCCCTTTCTCTGTTCCCTTGGAAGTTCATTTCTTCACTTGATTCTTTTCAGTGCTGTTCCTTCCATTTTAAGGCCAGCCTTCCCAAGATGGAGTGTTTGGATGGCTTGGCACAGAATGGATTTTGGTAACAGGTTTATTCTTCTAGAATAGCATTTTCCCTCTAGAGCAGTGTGCTTTGAGGAGTCAATATCAACATGTAAATTGAAATTCCCAGAACCTAGGGCAAAGGTGATTAGAGCTTATGCGGAACTCAGTAAAGAAGGCATTAGGGGATTTACTCTGAGGTAGTGGACTTGGATGTGCTCACGGGCTTATGTGTTTTCCTCTCGCTTCTTCTCCGTTGCTTCCTTCCCAACCATCCCTCTCCCCACCACCCCCATCCTAAGCTGCATTTAGATTTGTGACCAAATGGCAGGCAAATGTAAGAGCCCCTATTTTTCATTCATTGTTTATTTGATAATGTAATTCATTACACACACTTTTAAATCAGAAAGAACATTTCAATAAAGCACCTGCCATGGAGGTTAGGGAACACGTGGAGGTTTCTTTAGAGGACTGTCCCCATTCCTATCACATGCCCCTCCTTCTCCTTGTGTTTATCATTCTTTTGCTTTTCTTTATAACTGTTGCAACCTCCAGATACTTCCCTAACGATTTGATGTTTAGTTGTGATTTTGAGATCCATCCATATTACTGCCTGCGGTTGTAAGTGCATTCCTTGTTACTGCTGCCGAGTGGGGCAGAAGGTGGACATCCAGCCATTTATTCTGCTGGTGATGGGGTTCTGGGAGAGTTTCTGTGTCTGCTCTAATGAACAGGACTGTTAAGAACCCTCTTGAATATGTGTTCTGGAACATATGTGCAATCATTCCTCTCCAGCATGGATTCTCAATCTTTTTCATGTCATGAAACTTTTGAAAATGATGATACTATTAATAGAGCACATGGGGTAAGCCATTACCTCTTATGTTACAATAAATGTAAGTACAGTAAAATAAAATATTTTCAGATTTTTAATAAGTATAAATTTGTTTCCAAAATATAATTTTTATAAGAAATTTTTTGCTTAAACTGGCTATGTATAATCTCTAATGAAATTTTTAAATGGTGATCTTTTGAGAAATTCTTGATGGTCACTATATATGAGAAACTTTGCATTGGTAGGTGATGTAAAATTAGCATTGTATTTTTCAACTCTAAAGTTTTGCAACAATGACAGGATCTAGTAACTTTTATTGATAAATGCTGTATTAAAATTATTTGTCACAATGCAAATAAGTTTCAAATCCTAATAAGCAGTTTCTTATCAGGCACTTCCAAATAATGATGCAGCTCTAGTTCAGATGTGGATGGAGGTTCAGGACCAATGCTTGGTTAGAATGCAGGAGCAGCTCATCTGAGCTGGTTTGGGGACCACACAAGTGTGTGACACCTGTGAGGAATGGTCAGAGATGTGGAGCCACCGTTGGGATGTTATCAGTAGGTAGATGTTGGAAGCTATCAATAGGTAGCTAATACCATTGGTCCTATCCAGTAGGACTTCATACCTGGCCTCCCTTATTTCAGGCTCTGGTGGCCAATGGCCACATGCTGGACCCTGCACAGGACCTCTGTCTATGGTGGCATCTTTGTGGGTGCTGAGCATGTTCTAGTGAAGCAGTGACCACCAGATATTTCTCATCTGCTCTTGTGCTGTGTCTGTAGAGCTCCCTCTGATGGAATCTGATTGCGGGGCAGGGGTTGGGTATATGTGTGGGGGGGATTGGGGAGGGGAGTTGATGGCTGGCACAGGGCTCATGGTGTCAGAATCTTGTAGTACAAGATCATAGAGCTGATGATAGAGTTGCTGAGATACATGTACATGTTCAATTTTACTCTTTAGTGCTAAAATATTTCCAAAACAGCCATATCGACATGTTCTCTCAACAGCAAAGGGTTTGGGGTCCCGTTGCTTCACGGTCTCACCAACACTTGGTGTTACACACCATTTAAATTTTCACCGATCTGTTATGTGTGAAATGGTAACTCACTGTGGGTTTAATTCTCCTTTCCCTGTTGAAAATGTCCCTCAACCAAAGAGATTAAGCATGTTACATTTTTGGATCATTTGTATGTCCTCTGTTTGCTTTTAACTTTGTCCCATTTTCTACCTGGTTTTTTGTCTTTTTAAAATAATTTTGTAGGTAGGAAGTGTCTATATATGCCAAATGCAAACCTTTATTGGTTGGTTTCAAAAATCTTCCCTCAGCCAGAAGTTTTTCACTTCTTTATGGTGCCTGTGGATGAAAATTGTGAACTTTGACATAGTGAAATTTGTATTTTTTTAAGGTTTGTAATATTTGTGTTTTGTTAAAAAATGCTTCACTACCCCCAAACATTAAATATAGTCTCTCATATTAATGCTTCTCAAAGCATTATAGTTTGGTTCTTTACATTCAAATCTTTATTCAACTAGGTGGATTTGTAGCTGGGGGTCAAAATTCATTTTAGCATTTATGAATAACTGTTAGCACAGTACAATTTATTCCATGGTTTATCCTTTCCCCGATGATCAACAATGGCTATTCTGTGATAATGAAGTTTCCATTTTCTCTGTGTGTGTGTGTTCACAAGCTCCCTTCTTTCTTCCTTTTTGTTAGTTTCTGCACCAGTAGTGTGCTGGTTAATTCCTGTACCTTTGTAATATTTCTTGATATCCAACAGAAGAAGCCCCATAACTTTGTACTACACCCTCAGGAGCATCTGGGCTATTCCTGGACTTTTGCTTTTTCATACAAATTTTAAAATTAGTTTATCAATTTTATGAAAAAATACTGTTAGGATTTTTTTGTGAAATAATATTAAATCTATAGATCAATTTGGGGAGGATAAATATATTTAAGGTACTAATTCTTGCTTAGAATATTATATGGCTCACCATTTGTTTACATTTTCTTTAATATCTTTCCATTAAGCTTTATAATATCCATAAATGGTGTGCATATTTTTGTTAATTATTGCATGCATTACATTTTATAGTGCCATTGTAAATATATGTCTTTAGAATTACATTTTCTATCTCATTTTTACTGGAAAAAATTTGATTTACTCTCTCTCTTTCTTTTTTTTTGCCTTTCAGACTCTTATTGCTTATGAATGCTGAGCAAAACTTTAACCTTTCCTTCCCTCTAAAGAGTGACTTGATTTTAATATGATATATGTAAATAACAAGTTTTCTTTGATAAGCAACTGAATCATGTTCCTGCCAAATTAATATGTTCAAGCCCTAGTCCCCCTGTCCATGTGACTGTATGGGAGAGATTAAGGAGGTAATTAGGGTTAAATGCTCTCTTTCTTTATTTCCGTGAGCGTGCACTGAGGAAAGGCCATGCGAACATACAGCAAGAAGGTGGCTGTCCACAAGCCAGGAAGACGGTTCTTACCAAAACCGCCCATACCGGCACCCTGATCTTAGACTTCCAGCCTCCAGAATTGTAAGACATAAACTCCCATTGTTTAAGCCACCCAGCCTGTCATATTTTATTTTGGCAGTTGGAACGGACTAACACACTGACCACATTCGGATTGATATTCACAATTTGATCATGTGCTTTCCAATTGTCCTGTCTTTTATGTTTCTTTTCACTGTTTTTCTTTCCTGTGTTCATTTGTGATTGATTCAGTTCTTTTTTTCTTTTTCTTGACTCGTTGGCAGCTATAAGCTTTATGACTATAATTTTACAAGTTACCTAGCTCTTTCTTTTTTTTTTAAAGATTTTATTTATCAGAGAGAGAGATAACGAAAGAGAGAGCACGAGCAGGGGTGAGAGGGAGAAGCAGGCTCCCCGCTGAGCAGGGAGACCGATGTGGGACTCGATCCCACGACCCTGGGGTCATAACCTGAGCCAAAGGCTGATGCTTAACCGACTGAGCCACCCTGGAGCACCTACCTAGGTCTTTCAACACACCTATTATGTTAAAATCTAAATTTAGTGGGGCGCCTGGGTGGCTCAGTCGTTAAGCGTCTGCCTTCGGCTCAGGTCATGATCCCGGGGTCCTGGGATCGAGCCCCGCATTGGGCTCCCTGCTTGGCGGGAAGCCTGCTTCTCCTTCTCCCACTCCCCCTGCTTGTGTTCCCTCTCTCGCTGTGTCTCTCTCTGTCAAATAAATAAATAAAATCTTTTAAAAAAAATCTAAATTTAGTATTTTTTTTACTACACCCTAGAAAAACACAAAAAAATGTGTAACACTTTAACTCTTCTTATTTCTCATCCAGCTGCCTTGCCAGAAAGCTGCCCTGGATCTTCCTTCTATTGGGTGCACCTCTACCCCAAATATTTACTTTGCTTTTCTCCTCCTCCTCTCCTTCTCCTTCTTTCTCCTCTTCTTCTTCTTTGGCTATTATATAAATAATAGTGTGATGAACATTCTTACAGAGAAATCTTCGTCTGTGGCTCTGGTGTTTCTGTACTGTAGATTTCTAAGAGTAGAATTGCATCAAAACGTTCAGATACTTTAAAGGCTTTTAATAGTACTGGATAAGTGGCTTTCCAGAAAAGTTAATCTATGTGCATTCTGACAATGTGCATGAACTGCCTCATCTTACCAGACCTAGGTCATCATAGAATGCTACAGTTTAAAAATTGTTTCCAATTTGATAGACAATAGTGCTTCAGTCTGTATTTATGTTTATGTGGGTTAGTTGAAATCCTTTGGCAATTTACATTTGCAGTCTTACTAGTATATATAAACTTCCTATATATTACAACTTGTTTTATGTAGGTTTATATTCTTAATGTCTGCTTATCTCCTGTATTAAATTAATTAACTAAATCATTCATTTATGTAACCATTCAACAAAATTCCCTGAGCACCTACTATATACCAGTCAAGGAATCTGTGGAAAATCTTGAACGATAATAGGATAATCAACTCTTCAAACACTCTTTTCAGTATATCAAGCTTTTCATATTGCAGGGTTTTATTTTTATCTTTTAAAGTATATCAGACCTGACTAAATTATGAACCTGGGAATTTATCTTATGCATGAAGCTCTCAGGTGGAGGTATAATTTTATTTATTTTTTATTTTTTAATTTTTAAAGATTATTTATTTTAAAGAGAGAGAGTCAGAGCACAGGTGTGAGTGGGGGAGGGGCAGAGGGAGAGGTAGCGGAGCAGACTCCCTGCTGTGCGGGGAGCCCCAGGCGGGGCTTGATGCCAGGACTCTGTGATCACAACCTGAGCCAAAACCAAGAGCTGGACACTTAGGTGCCCCTATAATTTTAATAATAGATACAATATGTTGGGCACATGCTAAATACTGTGCTTAGCATAATGAATATATTACTTAATTTCACTTTATAACATTGCTGGAGAGTAAGAATTATCCTCATTGTAGAGATGACAAAAGTGAAGCTTAGAAAGGTTTATCAGATGGCTTAAGGTCCCCCAGGAAGTGGGACTTTTGATCTAGTTTTAGACCCATGTCTATCTACCTATATGATGCATATTTTCCTATTAGATGAGACTCTCTCTGAGCGACAGTGAGTCCTCCTCGGACTTCTGCGCATGTCAAACTGCAGCCTGGTTCTGTTCCCCCTTCTATAACACCTGAGGTTTCAGGAACAAAAATAGGAAACTGTCCCCCTTGGTTAAGTGGTCCCACCAGCAGAGGCGCCAATCAAGAGGAGAGAGTTTTGGCACCGGCTCATGTGGGCATCCTTCCCGCGGCAATTCTTTCTGTATTAATCACTTCCTAATCCCTTTTTTCTGAAGGTGAAGAAGATACCACTGAAATTTGGGGAAGTGAGAGGACAACAAAAAACCCGACCCACTATGTAAGCCCAGATCAGGAAGTTATCTTTCTCTTTCTGCCCTCTCCTGAATAACTTGATTATCTCTTTTCCTGCTTGATCTATATTGGCTGCTCAGATTGTGCTTGGAGAGGATCCTGGCTTGGGGAATGTGAAGCATGGCACAGAGGAAGGCATGGGTTCTCTATAGGTAGGTGTCCCAGAGCCAGGGGTCACGTTAGGGGAATTAGTCCAGGGTCTTTCATGTGCTCTCATTCTTGTCTCTGGTCCTATGGCTTTTGTCCAATGGCTGCAAGGACAATGACCGTGAGTGGTAATCTTGGCCATGGTTATAGTGCAGGGGAGGAAATGTTAGAAATCCAACTAATAGCCTGATCAATTGAGCCATTCATGCCCCAACTCTGACCAAGTTCTTCCTGGGTGCCAAACCCTTCAACGGTTCCCCACTCCCTACAGAGCAAGCTCAAGTTCTTTATCATAGCACGTAAAAACCTTTTGTGTCCTACCTTACTCTTCTGTCTCATTTCTGTTTGCATCCACATTTAGCTCCTAGCCACTCCTATTGAGCCACATTGGGCCTTTGCACATGCTGTTTATCTCCTTCCTCGGCATGGTGAACTTTTTCTCCTCGTTAGAGACCCTTTCTTTGACCCTTTCTTGACAGACCCACTTCCTTCCAAGCAGAATTGATTTCTCCCTACTTCGCATTATATGTGAACTCATGGACTGCTTTGATGGGATTGTTTGCATGGCACCTTTCCTTCTAGATTGTGGGTCCTAAGCTCACTCATTTCTGAATCCCCTTTTATACAATAGGCACTCAAGGGGCGCTTGGGTGGCTCAGTCATTAAGCATCTGCCTTCAGCTAAGGCCATGGTCCCAGGGTCCTGGGATCGAGACCTGCATCAGGTTCCCTGCTCCAAGGGAAGACTGCTTGTGTTCCCTCTTTCGCTGTGTCTCTCTCTCTGTCAAATAAATAAATAAAAATCTTAAAAAAAAAAACAATAGGCACTCAATACATTTTTGCTTGAGTGAATAAATGAATAATCTCTGATGTTTGCAAAACATTTTATTCATTTAACAAATCGTTTTTGTTCTATTATCTGACTTGGTGCTTCACAATAAGCCTGTGGGTGGGATTATTTCCTGCACTTTGGACATGAGAACACTGAAGGCCAGAGAGGTGATGTGATGCTCAAAGATGGCAGAATGGTGACCAGCATATTGTTTCTAAGTCTTTGTGATTTGAGTTGGAAAGGAACGCTGCTAATTAACATGTGGTGACTGTTCCTATCAGATGAGACCATACTGGTTGAAACAGTTGAGCTCTTTAACTGACTCTGGCTTTGAATTATGCTTACAGAGATATAAGTTTTGTACTTGAGGCTATTGAGATGGATTCCGACTGCCTGTAGAAAAAAGGTTCAAACTCCTTAGCAAGGCATTGAAGGTTTTGACTCCAATCATAAATTTCAGTTTTAATCTTTAGCCACTCTTGGGCCAAAGGCCATACTCCCTTACTATCACCAGAGGTTGACAAACCTTCTCTGTAAAAGGCTAAATTGTTAATATTTTAGGCTTTTTTGGGCCACACAGTCTTTGTGGCAATAACTCTGCTGCTGTACAACTCTACTCTGAACATCACTTAAGTGTGTGTGTGTGTAGCTGTGTTCTAATAAAACTTTATGGAAACAGTCAGTGGTCTGGATTTGGCTTGAGGGCCACAGTTTGCTGAGCCCTGTTACAAACCCTTCCTGAAAATGCCATAATTTCCTTTTCCCCTTCTCATTGGTTTCCTTCCCTCCCCTATGTTCTCACTCCTATCTCCTTTCCTTCTTATCTTTCTTTCATCTTTGTTTTAATGTGTGTTTAAGAAGGAACCATTCTGTGAGTTGTCCTTAACTCACCACATCTGCTCTGTTACTGGTTCCAGGCAACACATAAAGGGGAACTCCTGCAAGGAATCTCATTGTTCATGGTCTTAGTTTCAGATCCCTTGGCCCACTCACTCTTCACTCTGTATTCTGCTTTGTTCTTTATTCTCCTTCTAACCCATGGCTCATTTTCCTCATTTGCCTCAATCACACCTAGAATTGATTGCTTGCTGCCCGCCCCCCAACCCCTTCACAGGGATGATCCTGACACCCTCTTTTAGTAACTTTGGATTCAGCTCTCTGGCTGTGCTGCTTCAGGTCACCTTGGGTGAATCTCCTCCTGGTTGGATCTGTCACTGGGACTCTCTGCCTTGGCGCCATTTTTTTTTTTCATCATCTGCTAGGCAGCTTGTCTGCCTGATTGTAATGAGCCTTGCCAGCTGGAATTGGACACTCTGTGCCTGGTCCTGTGCCAAATGCCAAGAGGATGGAGAGGCCAGAATGACGTAGTCTGTGTTGTTGAGAAGCCTAGTGAGCAGAGAGAAGGTACAGCTAACACTAAGATAACACAAGAGGATAATATCTTTGGGAAGCCAGACTTAGGAGTGATGACTTCGAGGAGAGAGAGGAGAGTCAGAGACAGCTTTAGTTTTCATCTTTGAATTTCACTTTCTTGCTGAAAAACCTGCTGTAGTCCCCTATTGTCTCCTATGCCAATTCCAACTTTCACCGCATCCCCTCAACTATTCTGGGCAATCTCTCATTGGTTTGCCAACCTATTGAGTTACAGTTCTCAGTAATCCCCAGTGTGGACTTCTGACTCAGGCACCCCACCTACTTAGTCTTCCTTGCAAATAGCACTCCAATTCCTACCTACATGCTTAATGGCCAGTGTCATTACTCACCAACTGTGTTACCTTGGAAGGTCACTTAATTATCCTGAATCTCAGTTTCTTTATCCGTAGGATGACTAAATATTTGCTTTACTACTTGTTTATTTAAAAATTTTAAGTACTTACTGAACTACCAGATCCAAAATGTTTTGTCTGGTGCCTGAAACTTAGTAAGTCTTCAAGAAATATCCATTTCTTCCTGCTCACCTCCTCTCCACTCCTCTCCTCTCCTCTCCTCGCCTCTTCTCTTCTTCATCCTAACTTACTTCAAGACCAGCCTCAATTTTTCCTCCGTCATGAAGATTTCTGTACTCATTCCAGCCAATTCTGACTTTTGTCCTATTCTTAAAAAGCTACTAAACAGAGGCTAAGATAATAATATATTTATTTCTTGACTATATTCTGCTGTGTGGGCTATTTTCTCGTTTTATGTTCAGATGGACATGGGTTTAAGTCCTGCTATGCCAGTGTGTAGCTGTGTGATCTCAGACAAGTTGTTTAACTTCTCTGAGTGTCTATTTCCTCATTGGTAAAATTAGACTAATAATAACATCCCTACTATCTACCATAAAGCCACTTTTCAGTTCTTCTGTCACATCTACTCCTCACAAAACTCATTATCTAATGTGATTACTGTTTTTTTTTTTTTTTTTTTTTTTTGGTCTATTGTCTTTCTTCTTCCACCAGTAGGTAACAATTGCTAGGAGACCAGACACTTTGCTTAGTATGTTCATTGCTATATTCCCAGTGCCTAGAAGATCTTATTGAATACGTGTTGAATAAAAGAGAGTAAGTCACTTACAAAGGGATTTGAAGGCATACTGAGGTGTGAGCTAAATGACTGCCTGGGTCATGGTTGTCAGTGAGCTTTCAAGAAATGGAATATCCTTAACACAACCTTTGTTACCTATCTTTTCCACCACCATTGGTACTACTATTAAATAAGGCAGATGCAGCACTCTCTACTCTAAGGCAATAATACTGGTTGGAAAGAGAAAATCCATATACAGTGGAACCAGCCTCTTCCAAACTTGGAGTTGCCAAACTCGGAGAGAGAGCCCTGCGGGTCTTTGCATGAACACAAATGTTAATAAACAAATGCAAGTACCAACAGTGTGACTAAATGGCATCCAGAGGCATAAAGAGAGTCATGATTTCACTCAGTGGGATCTCTGCCTTCTTGTTTCTCTGTTCGTCATCATTCTGGAACCAAATGACCATTTGGATATATATATCTGAATTTTTGTCCAGCTCACTGACTGAAAGACCCCCTCTTATCCTATTGGTTGATACCATCTTCTCTTTCTCTTGACTTAATACTCTGTAGCAATGAATCAGTGCAGCTACAAGTAGGTAGTGAAAATTCCTCCCGTGTTCTTATTGATTCACTTTTGACATGATTAACCGATGATTTCCCCCCAACTTTCTATCATTTAGTCCTGACTTTAGTTCTACAAGGTAGACAAAATTCTCCCACTTTCTAGATGCCTGCTGTTGGGTCCGGGGTCCTACGGGTGGATAGTGGTGGGTCCAGGATACTTTGAGCTTCAGTTCCAAGCTTTTTCTACTTCCTCATAGTTTGCCTCCAGCCAGATTTTTGTCTGAGATTTACCCATTCAAGAAACACTTGTTGAGCGTCTATAGGGACAAGGACACAGCTTATGACAATATTGACAATAGCTTATGTGTCATGCTGGGGGTGTAGACTTTATCCTTTAGGGCCAAAGCAAATTGGACTTCATTTTGTTTCCCATCTTCATGGGTAGCTTCCCCAAAGAGAAATCCTCTTGCTAAACTGGTCTTTGTGACTGCTGCTGTTCACCCTATGGAAATGCTGGCTCAAATGGGCCATAACAGGTCTATATTCCACCATGACATGGCACTTCTCTGCTCCACTGACCTGGGAGAACTTGCTGCTGATGTAGGTGGAACTCTGTGTATGCATATATGTCACATACTCAGATATCTTCTGGTATCCAGGACCTTACTGTCTTAGCTGCCTGTGAGTCAAGATGACAAACAGAAGGGGTTTTGGGGGTCAGAGAACATGACCCTAAGTAGGAGCCAGAATTCCTCGGAGCCATCTTGGTCAACTAGTCTGTGTCTAATTCACTGATTGAACTTGATGGCCCTGACACCCCCACAGGTCCACTTCCTTCACCTGCCGGGATACTGTGTTTTAACTTCAAAGCTGCCTTCAACCTGAGGACTGGATGGAGCAATCTTTGGGGAGAGCTTTCCGCCTGTGGCTTTGTTTCCCTCGCCCCTGGCTGGGTCGTCTTCGAAGCCAATAGAAATTTCACTGTCTGTGCGGAAAGGTTTTTCTTGGCCTCTGTTTGCTTTGGAACACATCGTGAGTTCTCTGTGGTTGTCACAATCTAAGTCTGTCAAAGAACACTATTTTATTTTTAATGACAATGTGGTAGAGTTGAAAGAGCCCTGGATTAGAAATCAGGAGAAGGGAAAAAAGAAAAAAGGAAAAAGAAAATTTTAATGCTGTTTTGGGCCTACCGTCCCCTCACCAGCTGTGTGTCCCAGGGCAAGTCACAACTGCAGACTGGTTCTCAGTGGCAATGAGTTAGTCTTCAGGATGCCAATTTCACAGGATTTTGCTGAATATTAAAGGATATTACCTAGTGAGAATAATCTCTAAGTAATAAAGCGTTTTTCCGATTTTGTCAACCTTCACTCTTACTTTAATTTTTATTGAAAGCAGGTATAAATCACAATGGGTTTTATTCTTTTTCTCCAGGAAGTAAATCTCAACTACCCTAGTCCTCATGGTATATTCTTTCTCTGAGCTGATGAAAAGATAAAGCTCCACCTTTTTTGAACTTAGCCATAATACTTCCTTTGTTATTTCTATATTTATGCATTTCACGCATAGGATGAGGTGTCCGGCAGGTATCCGGGATGTCTTTATTTTTCTTTCTGCTTGGCACAGCACTGAGCATAAAGTAGACACTTTGTATTATTGAGTTAACCCGAATTTCCACAGATATCCCTACTTGAACTAATAAAGACTATGCAGCTCTGAGAAAATTCATTAATTGGGGTCATGTTTATTCTACTATTATCAACTAACACAACACATTTGTTTAAACTCAGGGTTTAGTAGTTTATGTTGGTCATTAACTCGTCTCAGTGAGATATGATTGTTTAGAGCACTTTACAAGACTATGTGGATCTTCCCTTCTAAGGAAACCACAGGATGATAGTCAAGCAAAGGGAAGTTTGTCCAGAGCCATGGATATGTGGCAAGTGAGCTTGGAAGATGTGGAGGAGTCCATGGTGAAGGGTGCTTAGCCATGGGCTCACTTGCTGTGAGGGCAGCCACGTGACTGAGTTCTGGCCCACCGGAGGTGTATGGCCCCAGAAATAGTCTGCACAGCAACCAGGCTTGGCTATAAAACCTCATGTGTGATCCCTCTTACTTGCTCTTTTTAGCCATTGGTTGATTGAAGGGGATTCAGTGGGAGAATTCTAGGGAACTTCTTTTCTGAAAAGGGCCAGTTAGTAAATATTTTAGGCTTAGCTGGCCATATGGTCTCTGTTGCAATTATTTAACGCTACCAGCATGGTGTGAAATCAGCCATAGACAATATGTAAACAAACGAGCATGACTGTGTTCCAATAAACCTTTATTTATAAAACAGGCAGTGGTTGGATTTGGCCCACGGGCTGTAGTTTGCTGACCTCTGACCTAGAGGATGCCGCATTAGAGGACGCAAGATATCTGAATCACCACATCAAAGTCTTCCAGCCATATACCCAAGGGGACTATGATGTGTGTGAGAAATAACCTTTACTTTGTTAAGCCGCTGAGATATTTGCATTGTTTGTTAAAGCAGCTGGTGTTAATTATGGCCACTAATGCTGAATCATTCTAGAATTCACCATTGGTTCTTTTTTTAATCCTAGTTCAATTCATCACCAATCCTGCCAATTTTGTCTTCCAAATATTTTTCATATCTTCTTCTATATTGCTACCCCCACTGCTCAAGCGCACAGCCTTGTCATTTATCATCAGTATGGCCACAACCTCCCCTGGACTGCGGTGGCCTCTTTCCAGCTCATCTTCCATACTGTGCATAGAGAAATGGCTGAGACATGTTCCAAACACAGAAATTAAGGCCAGCTCTCTCTGACTGTCAGCATAGACATCCTGTCCTTTGAAACATCCCCTGCTGGAGGCATGACAGTCTGCTGAAAAATGAAGCTTTGCGTCTGAAGGGCTTGATTTAAGTAGTACCTCTACCACATCCAACTGTAACTTGGCTTTGCTTCTGTTCTTTCGTCTGTTCATCTAGGGTAATGATGCCTTCCTCACCAGACTGCTGTGGGGATGAAGCGTGATGGTTTGTGAAGCTGTTTCCAGCGTGGGGCTGTCCTCTTGCATTGCTCTTTGCTGTGGTGACATCCCACACTTTTTTCTCAAGTGGTGAGAGGTGGGAGTAATTTTGTACCCCAGGGTACATCTGGCAATGTTTGGGGACATTTTTGATCACACAGCTGTGGGGGTGCCTCTGGCATCTAGTGTGTAGAGTCTGGTCATCCTATACTGAGCAGAGCAACCCCTCACAAAAAAGAATTATCTGGATGCAAATGTCAATAGTGCTCAGGATGGGGGACTCTGTTCTGAGGCCTGTGTGAGGTGAGGAAAAGTCACTACTCAAAGGGTATTTGTTTGTCAGTCAAGGAATTGAAAATGTTTCTGAAATTGAGGGCCTTTAAAAGGGGGCTGCGTTGTCTGGTTTTCATTCCCCAAACTCCCTGGTCATCATATGTATTGTTGGATCTGCTAGCCCCTAAAGGCATTTGAATTTGTTCCCCTGGGTGGACTTTCATTCCCCAAACAGACAGTAACTTATTCAAGGGAATGAACTTTTTCTTTGCCAACTTAACTTTTGTCTGATTGAAGAGATGTTGACTCTTTGAAAGGAGATTCCCACATGTGTATGTCAAGATGTAGGCTCAGGGTCCACCTCTTTCCCAAAGTTCTTGGTGGAACTCATCCTTCTTCGACTTTCTTTGGGTTTAACTTCAGTCCAGTTACACACAGGAGACCTCAGAGTTACAAACGCTTGACTTCAGAACATCCTCATATGGAAATAGTGTTGAGGTCCCTTGGGAATATAGAGAGGAAAATGCAGCTTTTAAGGTATTTGGCTCAATTCTTGTTGCATCTTAGGCCTTAACTGATCCCTAAGGATCCATACCTGTCATCCTCTGTATTTCTAGGGTGTGTTTATTTCTCTTCAATTGCCTGATGATTGGTGGGCCTATGGGAGGATGATTAGGGGGACAGATTGTTCTCTAGGTTACCTCCTTTTCTTTATAAAATTAGAAGGGAACACTTTTTTTTTGACATAAAGAATGTTGAGCACTTGTTACTTAATACATCCCAAATATAGAAAAGAGGAAGAATTTCTGGGTCCAGGGAGGCATACAGGGTCTGTCTGGATGGCTGGTTAGGGGGAAAGGTATGTGAGATGTTGGACACCACCTCCGAGCAGGAGCTAGTAAAGTGGTGGTGGTATTTCATTAGAGGTGAGGGATTGGAAAGCCACAGGGAGAGCAAGGGAATGGAAAGAGAAAGTGCTGATATTATGTTGGGTGTGTGTCTTCCCCACCACAGTCCCCTCTGCTGCTTCTCTTTGAACACATTCAGAATAAAAGCCCATGAAGGAAAGAGGTGGGTTCCTTGTCTTAGTCCATTAGGGCTACAGTAACAAAAGATCCCACACTGGACAGCTTATTAACAAAAGACATTTATTTCTCATAGTTCCAAGGCTGGAAGTCCAAGATCAGGTTGCCATCTTGGCTGGGTTCTGGTGAAGACCTTTTTTTTTTTGAGTTCCAGATGGCCAATTTCAAGCTGTGGCCTCAAAGCCTATTAACTCTACAACTGCATTGCCCTGTTCATCCATCAGCTCAAGTCTATTTGCACGTCCCTCCCCTGGCCCAGCCTCATGACAGCTCAGCTGTGGGAGTGACTAGTCTCTTTGCTGTTCACCTGCTGCTGGACTTGCTCCCTGTAGCACAGACTACTCTCTATTTCCAGTGGCAGAACTAAGGGCTTTCTCTCTTACACAATGCAGCCAATGTGGCTACAATAGAATTGTGATGGAGGTAACATGAGCCACCAGTTCAGGACTTCCATGCGCCAAGTGTTGTTCAAAGCACTCGACCCATGTCTATTCATCTAATCAGCACCATGGCTTTATGAGGTGGGTGTCTCTATTTCTCTGCTTTTCGTATTTTGGAAGAGAAGACTGAGGGGAATAGAATTTGAGAGAACTTGTCCAGGATCATATAGGTAGTGGTAAAACTGGATTCAGAATCACTTTTTCTCTTGAAGAGGTTTTTCTTCACCTTTGAAGATTTGGGGTGAGAGGGGCATTTGCACACAGTCACAGATTAAAGAACAGCAGCTCTGTGGTTTGGGGTTGCATGTAAGCTTGAGTCTTGTCCACTCATTCATTCACTCAGGAATGCATTAAAGAAATTTTGATTGACATTGCCAGGCAATATCTTAAGTTCTGGGGACACAGCTTTAAATTCAGATATCAAGGTCCTTGGTCTTTTATGGGTTTTACTTTCTTATGAAGGAAGATAGACAATACAAGGCAATACATTTAGAAGCTGTTAATAAACATACAGACAATTGAACTGCATGATGTGATAGAGAGGGATTGGGTGGTCCGGAGAAGCCTATTTGTGGCAAAGTGTTGAGAGCCTAGTAGGAGCCAAGTAAGAGGAGATGGAGGGGTGGGAGGTAGGGTAGGGATCCTTTTTGGCAGAAGTAGTCATCAGTGTACATGTCCTGAGGTAGGAAGCAGCTGAGTACATTTACAAACAACATGGTTGAAACAGAGCAAAGGAAGCAAGTGAATCTTAGAGGATGTCAGGGAGGAATGTCAAGTCATGTGATCCTTTGCAGGCCAATGTAGAGAGTTTTGGTTTTGTTCTCAGCCTGATGGGAAGCCAGTGAGATATTTTAAGCGGGGAAGTAATGTGATTATCTCATTCTTGTTTCTGATGGCTCACTCCGGCTGTAGGTGGAGGATAGACCATATTGGGCAAGGCTGGAAGCAGGCCGTACAGGGGAGAGATGAGGAATGCTGGCACCTCTCACTTGAATGGTGAGGATGGAGAAGGAGAGAAGCAGGACTATATCTTAAAGGCTCAGGGGCCAGCGCTCACTGAAAATAAGCACTGTCATTATGAGACTTGTAGCTTTCCATCAGAGCAAGTTGGTGAAAGGGATCATACAGAGAAGTCATGTTCCTTTCCTGTATGTTGTCAGGCTTACCACAGCCCTAAGAGTGGCTGTTTTTTGTTACAAAGGTTCCGACTGTAAAATACTGGCACTAACTCATTTTAATAGTCAACAGGAGACAAAGCCATAAACCAGAGCAGGCTTGTGGAAGGGATGGAAGTGGCAGGGTCCAGAGCATCACTTCAAAGATGAGCATCGCCCCGTGCACTGGCGGGCCCCACAACATTCCATCACTCCATAAAACTGCTGCAAGTTGCCATGAACTAACCTCCCCACGTGTATCTACAGTTCTCCATCTTCCTTCTCATTCATCCCCACTGGACCCCATCTCCTTATCCTCTCTGGCCCCATCGGAGATGTGTTGGGATTTCAGAAATATGCTTATTATTAGGTTGCAAAATAATGAGGAGGCTGGCAAAGGAGACACAGACGAAGTGCCTGCATGAGGTGCTGCTAGGTCTGATCCTGAGATTCTGGCTTCACCCAATGAATAGTCATGGCTGTGAGTTTGTGTGAGGACGCATCTGCAGGTCTTATCTGTCTTGAGATACCCTGACAGTGCCTTCCGCCTGGCCTGCACCGAAGAGGCACATGGGGCTTTCAGCAAGTGTGTTCTGTAGGTTTTGGGGTTTGCAGAAGGCAAGCACGTGTTCATAACATGGCTGGGGAGTAGGTCCCAGGGTTATGCATCTAATGTAAAGTGGTACAGTTCACAGCTGAGACTCAGAGTTCCCTCCTCATTAAGCCAGAAGCTGAGCACGGGGTCCAGTTTTATTTTTTATTTATTTTCTGATTATCAGTTAGCAGTTGATCATTGCAGAAAATTTGGAGAGTTCGGACAAAATTCAGTGGGGCAGAAAAATGATTTCCCATTATCCTATTATCGAGAGGCAACCCACTTTGTGTTTTGCATGCTTCCTTCTGGATTTAAAAAGTTTTCCTATGGCACTTTTTTTTTTAAATGGAGCTGAGTTTATGTTGTATGTGCAATTCTTTTTATCCCTCACTTTCCCACTTACCTTTATCTCAGAAATCTCTTTCCATCATATTAAACATTCTTTGTGACACATTCCTTTGGTCTCCAAATGTATATACTTCATCCAGCCCATCACAGCATTGAGGATACACTGGTGATCAAGGCAGATGTGATCTCAATCCTCAGGGAATCTTCAGTCTGGCAACAATATGAACATTTTCATTTATTCTTTCTTCACTGTTTTTCTTTTATCTTTATGAAGGTTTTCTTTCCCCAGCCATCAGAAAGCTAAGATCTGTATAAAAGTGCATTATTGGAATGTACCTCAGTGCATTTATTTAACTGTTTTGGCATCTTATGGCTGATCAAGACCCCCCCCCCCAAAAAAAGAAAAATCACTGTGCTCCTTTTACAGATGAAGAAATGGCCATAGAAAAGGGATCATGCTTGATGGTGAAGCATGGATGTAGACTTAGACCTTCTCAGTCTAAGTCAAGGTGCCATTCTTTCTTTAAATTAATATTACTTGAGTGACTACCATGCACCGAATGTGTTACTAGCCTATGATCTTAGCTGTTGGAATTGCAACATATACATTCTCTCAATAGGTAACCCTTATTGTTCTTATCATGGGCAAGTTGAACAATCTCCACTTAGTGATCAATACCACTGAAATACCATGTGTTCAAAGGGAGCTGCCCTTCTTCTTTTTGGCCTTGGAAGGAGGTGGTTATTATTTTTCCTCTTTAATATATGGAGGGAATGAGATACAGAGAAATTAAGCAATTAGCTCCAATTGAAACCAGGTCTGTTTTAGACATAATATCATTTAGGGGGGATTTCCCAGATTGGCGAGTAGAAATAACACTCTCCTCCACAATGCATGCAATTCTGGGTGATGCTGCAAAGGAGAGAAAGATCCTGTGGTTTATCAGATGTTCCCTCCAGGAATCATTGGCTCCAGCAGAATAAGGAGTTACTGCTAGAAAGGTCACTGCAGCTGTATGTGTTCTCAGTGAAGCCAGGTATCAGTGAGAGGGACAGACAGATGATGCCCTGCTTTGGGGGACCTGAACCCATGGTCAGGCTGAGACTTCGGCGATGCACTTACAAATATCTTTTATATGAATAACTTGAGGATGTGTCAACAGCTGCTGGGGTTATACCCCTCGGTGGTTATTGAGGGACATGGGTGGGGGTAGCATCATAGGGAGGAAGTAAAGGTGATTCATGGCAAAACCTGCCTTTTGTACCCCCAGACCAAAATTTGCCATCACAGCAGAGCAGCCTGGGCACAGCACTCTCAACTGATGATGATTCTTACCACAGTGCTATCCTAAGCAGCAAGTGGCGCTACCTTGAATTGGTTTCTGCCATCCCTGGCAGGAAACCAGGTGCAGGAGGAAGAATCAATGGAATGCCTCCCTGGGATAAACAGAACAGCATTTGTGCACTATTGCTATAGTGGTCCTTGTTATCCTGTGCTTCCTATCACCAAGCCTATGTCAGTTGACTTCTGGAGAATGCACAGGATTCTTCTGCACATGGTCAGAACATGATTTTTAGTTTTTTGGTTTTTTTTTAAGGAAGAGAGAGTGTTCATGTGTGAGCAAGTGAGGGGTGCAAGGGAAGGGGCAGAGGGAGAGGGAGAGAAAGAATCTATTTTTTTTAACTGTCTTTATTTTTTAAATGAATTTTATTTTATTTGCTTATTTTCAATTAGCCAACATATAGTACATCATTAGATTTTGATGTAGTGTTCAATGATTCATCAGTTGCGTATAACACCCAGTGCTCCGAGAGAGAGAATCTTAAGCAGGTTCCATGCTTAGTGTGGAACCTGACTCAGGGCCTGATCTCACGACTCTGAGATCCTCACCTGAGCCAAAATCAAGAGTTGGATGCTTAACCAACTGAGCCACCCAGGCGCCCCCATAATTTTTAGTTTTAATGGCAATAAACAATAACACTTTTATAATTCATTCTTTTTCCCATGCATACAGCTGTGACTAGGCTCTTGGCCCCTGACAGTCAATCCAACATACTTCCCAATTTCCTCCATACTGATGCTTTTGGTTTTAAGAAGCTCTTCAGTACCAGGGAAGTTTTCAGGTGGTAGAATGAGTCCTTGGGAGCTGCTCAAGGCCCAGTCTGCAATGAGCTACTGAAGGTTTCCATTGAATTTAACCATCATTTACTATCTGAGCACATCCTTGGGCTGGTCTCCTCTGGGCTGGAAAAGCCACTCATGGCCTTTCTTCTAGTGGGGCTCACTCAGCCCAACAGTGGAGACAGAAACAAATAGAGAAAGAGAATGTGTCCTGCTGGACCTAGCAGAGAGGCTGTGGAACAGCCAGGAGAGGAAGATCTATAAAGAATTTCTTGAACTCAACACCCAAAAACCAAATAATCCAGTCAAAAAATGGGCAGAAGACATGAACAGACACTTCTCCAAAGAAGACATACAAATGGCTAACAGATACATGAAAAAATGTTCAATCAACATCATTAGCTATCAGGGAAATTCAAATCAAAACCACAATGAGATACAACCTTACACCAGTTAGAATGGCAAAAATTGACAAGGCAAGAAACAACAAATGTTGGAGAGGATGTAGAGAAAGGGGAACCTTCTTACACTGTTGGTGGGAATGCAAGTTGGTACAGCCACTCTGGAAAGCAGTATGGAGGTTCCTCAAAAAGTTAAAAATAGAGCTACACTATGACCCAGCAATTGCACTACTAGGTATTTACCCCAAAGATACAGATGTAGTGAAAAGAAGGGGCACATGCACCCCAATGTTCATAGCAACAATGTCCACAATAACCCAACTGTGGAAGGAGGCAAGATGCCCTTCAACAGATGAATGGATAAAGAAAATGTGATTTATATATACAATGGAATATTACTCAGCCATCAGAAAGGATGACTACCTACCATTTGCATTGACACAGATGGAACTGGAAGGGATTATGCTAAGTGAAATAAGTCAAACAGAGAAAGACAATTATTGTATGGTTTCACTCATATCTGAAATATAGGGAACAGCATGGAGGACCATAGGGGAAGGGAGGGAAAACTGAAGGGGAAGAAATCAGAGAGGGAGACAAACCATAAGAGACTCTGGACTCCAGAAAACAAACTGAGGGTTTCAGAAGGGAGGGGGGTGGGAGGATGGGATAGCTGGGTGATGGGTATTAAGGAGGGCACGTGTTGAGATGAGCACTGGGTGTTATATGCAACTAATGAATCATTGAACACTACAACAAAAACTAATGATATACTATATGTTGGTTAACTGAACATAATAAAAAAAAATAATAAACCCAGCTTTGGAATCAGAGAAGGCTTTTTGGAGGAGGAGATGCCTTCATCTTATCATCCATCATGCCATATATTCAGTCAACAAATACTTATTGAAACTTCACAATATGCTAGGCCCTAGGCTAGGTGCTGGAGACACAGCAGCAAACAAATCAGATAAGGTTCTTTGCCTTCATGGAGTTTCTGTTAGAATCTTGAGGAAACACAGAGGAATCTCAAGGAAGAGAGAGGCAATTTGAGGGAGAAGAGAGAGTGGCATTAAGATAGAGAGAGCGCAAAGGACAAAAGAAATGCTCTGCATCATGTGTGCTGGGAACTACAGGGACTTTCAATCAATACTGGGATTGACAAACCGGGAGTATCTAGCCACAGAAAGGATTTCTGCAACATGCAGACAGTTAAAGAGAGGCTTTTCATCCCCACTAGATCTGATTAGTTTCTTATTACCTGTAGTTATCTCTGTGTTTAGAATGGTGCTCAGTACCCAGTAGGTGGTCAATACATTCTTGTTGAACCATTAAATGAATTAATGCTGAGCCTAGGTGAACACCGGTCTTTGAGTAGATGATGCCAGTTCAAACTCTCGCAGGGAGCAAAGCAAAATCATTCTTTAATAATTAATGAGTCTCCAGGCTGAACACTGAATTAGATCTGATCTCAGCCACATGGCTGGCACCCTCCATTCGAATCTAAAATGTTAAATGCTGGCATAGATTTGCAGAGTTCCAAGTTGATTTTTATTGCTAGAGCAACTGAATGGGCTGGGAGCAACTTTATAAGATGTCCCTGTGGTCCAGAATATTCAGAGAATGGAAAAAACTGGGTGTTGATATCATTCATTCATTCTGCAAGCATTCTGGGGGAGCAGTTGTGTGAGATGCTGTAGTAGATCCTAACCCTTTCTTTGGGAGGCCTCCCTATGCCTCTCACCCCTCTCCAACAGAGCTTACCCTTCCATCTCTATGCTACTTCTCTCCTTTATGTCTGTTCTGATCTCTTTTGTCATTATATTTCCTCTTCTGTATCCACCCTTAGACTGTGAGCTTCTCCAGTACAGGTTCTTCATCTTATTCAACTTTGATTCTCCAGTGGCTTGGGAAAAGACTCTGCAACATTCAGCTGAAGACTCATAATCTGGCAGGGGACATGGGCATTGAAAGCAGAAATGCATCAGGATCTTTCAGGGGCTTGTGGACTTTTAGAGCAGTATGGGACAGGGAGGAGAGAATGCCTGGATTTGCCTGGGTAATGAACGTTGTGAAGACATCACAAAAGAGGCAACATCCAAGTTGGGAGATGGAGAGGATTTTGCTGGGGGAAAGAAAAAAGAATTGTGAAACAAAAGGAGGGGTTTTGGAAGGAGTACTGGGGTGTTTATGGCACTCCTGCTGGTTTCACACCCCCTGTTGCCCTGTGGGTTTGGGACAGATGCTTGCAGGATTGTGCTGGAAGCAGCAGACCAGAGGTTAACATTAGTTCTCACTCCCCATTATTTCTGACAGCCCATTTTACAGCTGGGGACCCTGGGGCTGGAAAAGGGGAAATATGCAGTAGGAACAGAGCTGGCTGCAAATTGCCGATTTTATGCTCCTGCCCTCAAACGTAGCTGCCTCTTGTTGCTGAGTTCTCTTGCCAGATGTAGTCTTGGAGTTTCCTGCAGGTGGGAAGAGGATTTCCTTTTGGATGATGTTCAAATAGGTCAGACATGTTGCTTCCTTATCTACTGCTGTTGTTGAGAAGGAGCCAGCTGGGCCCTTGAGTTTCCCAGATACATCTGAACAGCAAGAGAAGACCTGGTCTCCTCTAATAATAAAGATCACTCTCTCTCTTTCTCTTTTTTTTCCCCTCTCTCTCTCCTTTCTCAGGCTTACATTAAAATTAGACAATTCTGCCCTGAGCAGGACCAGGGCCTTAGTATATGGTCAAAGAGACTGGAAATGAGGAGGTTTGGGATGGCTGTAACTGCGGGAATGGTGTTTCTAGCTGGCTGTTTATCAGACTCCCAGCTGCCCTCTCCATAAATGCACACTTTATATCACACACACACACACACACACACTTCATTGCATATTGGTCCAGGGTTGTTCTTGGAAAGGAAATTAATATGCAAATGAAAATGCAAATTGAATTATGCAAACAGATATGAAAATAAGACAGTAAGAAATAATTTAGCAGAGCATGCCCTACCCCCACCCTTTCCAGAGGTGATGTATTGCACAAAGTAGCAGGAGCGAAGGGCTTTGATTCTTATCAAACTCCAAACAAGAATCTTATTTTCAAAGCCTCTCCTTATATCATCCTGGTCTAGTCTTCTCCTTAGGGGCAGGGCCATGAGAGAAAGCCTTTATCAGCTGGGCACTTAATATTTTCCAGGTCTGTTCTGGGCCTTGGTGATTGTCATCTAATGCAACATTCACCACAACACCATGAGGAGAGCACAATTATCACTGTTACACAAAGGAGGAAACAAGAGCCCAGGGAAGTTAATGGGCATTTTCCAAGGTCACTTGGCCATTAACAGGCAAATGTGGAATTTGTATGTGACTTGATTAAAGGATAAATGGACGTGGCCAATGTCCTGTTTCTCTCTCCATTCTTTTGGTTCTGCTTCCACGGTAGTTAGGCTCTGCTCTTCTGCCCCACCAATACCTCTGCAGCTGGAGGCTACGGTTTTGTTCATATCCAGTGGGGAATAGAGAAGATTTTCCAGAAAGATGAAGGGAACTTCTGTTTCCCAGAATCTCCAGCAGATGTCATGCTGACTGATGGACTCATGCACTCATTGGCAAAAGCCCATGATTCAAAATGGGGAAGAGTGGTGGTCTCACTTGGAAATCAGGATCCTATTAGAAAAAAGGAAGGAAGGCTTGCTGTGTAGGCAACCACAGGTGTCTGCTAAGGGTATCTGGAAAATTCCAGCAGTGGAATGCATTTTTGGAAATAAAAGTAGTGGCCGATAGAGTATTTATTTATTTTTTAATGAAGTATAATTAACATACAGTGTTACATTAGTTTTAGGTGTACAATATAATGACTCCACAATTCTATACATTTCTTTGTGCTATATAAGCGTTCTCTTAATTCCCTTCACCTATTTCCTTCATCCCCCCTGCCCACCTGTCCTCTGGCAACCACCAGTTTGTTCTCTGTATTTAAGAGTCTGGTTTTTTTGTTTGTCTGTTTGACTCTCTCTTTTTTAAAAAAGATTTTATTTATTTATTTTAGAGGGAGAGAGAGAGAGAGAAAAAACACAAGCAGGGGAGGGGCAAAGGGAGAGGGAGAGAGAATATCTCAAGCAGATGCCCCACTGAGCATGCAAGGCTCGATCTTACAACCCTGAGATCATGACCTGAGCCAAAATCAAGAGTTGGACGCTCAACCAACTGAACCACCCAGGTGCCACATTTGTCTTTGTTCTTTGTTCCTTTGTTTTGTTTAGCTGGCAAGAGTGACACCATATAAGTCTTCAATGACATATTTAAACTTCTGTGAATAAATTAATCCCTTTTTACAAATGTATTAGCTTTTCACATTACAAAATGTTCTCATAATGCTTACTTTACTACAGTCTCATGGTGTTACTCTGATGCAGGTCCTACTCTCTCGATTTCACATGATAAGAAGTAAAGTCAGGAAGCGGGGTGATAGAAACTCAAATAGAGATCTTTAAGCTCCTGGTCTTTTCACTAAAACACTGATGTTTAAACACTAGAAGTGCTTTCCAGTCAGTCCAAAACTGATATGACTGGTTGATCATAAAATAGGCAGTGTAAAAGCCACCTGCCCCTCCTCTTCCAGGGAACATTCAGGGTGTGTTGGGAGCCAGCATTGGGTGATGGAAAGAACACAGACTCTGGCTTCAGAGGGTACTGAGCCTGGGGGGTTCTGGCTCTAACACATGTGGGCCATGTGCCCTGGAGCAAGTTACTGGATCCCTCAAACTGGGGTTCCTCATCTTGTAAAGTGGAAGTGGCCATGCCCACCTCACAGACTGTTTGGAAGGAACACATAGAATATTGAGAACTCGGGAAAGTGTCTACACAATGTAGACATTGGTGAAATGTAGAAACTGAGGGTGATTGTCTCTGTTTGTGTAGGGCTGAGGAGGTCCCTGTGATGCGGCACTTTCAGTGCTGAAGATGGGCAATCTTGGACAAACTGGAACTACCTCAGTCACCTGGGTGATGTCAGTGATTATTCTGAGGATGAGATGGCTGGGGAAAAGAAATGCTTCTAGTCTTTGGTTAAGTGATTGGGTTTAAAATCAGAAATGATAAGCCTGGATGCTCCAAGTTTCCCCATCTGAATGTTGACTGCTGGATTAGTGAGCAGAGAGGCTCCCCGGGCTTGAATGGGACACCGTGGATGAAGCTAGTCCCTCTGGAGGGGGTCTGAATAATTGGAAAATCCTTTGTGGGTGCGAAACTTTCCTGACCTGGGAGCAGAACTCTAGAGGGTAGTCAGGCTGCTGACCTTGACAAGTCCTTTCCTTCTCTGGGTCCCCATTTCCTTTTTGGGAAAAAAAGGGGGCAAAACTGGGGAGCAATAACAAGGTATATCTCTCTAGTTCTTTATCGTTCACAGATACATTTTTTAATTTTTACTTTATTTTTTACTTTATTTTTTATTAACATATAATGTATTATTTGTTTCAGGGGTACAGGTCTGTGATTCATCAGTCTTACACAATTCACAGCGCTCACCATAGCACATACCCTCCCCAATGTCCATCACCCAGCGCCCCCATCCCTCCCAGCCCCTTCCACTCCAGCAACCCTCAGTTTGTTTCCTGAGATTAAGAGTTTCTTATGGTTTGTTTTCCTCTCTGTTTTTGTCTTGTTTCATTTTTTCCTCTCTTTCCCTATGATCCTCTGCCTTGAGAGCCCAGAAATGGACCCTCAACTCTATGGTCAACTAATCTTTGACAAAGCAGGAAAGAATGTCCAATGGAAAAAAGATAGTCTCTTTAACAAATGGTGTTGGGAAAATTGGACAACTACATGCAGAAGAATGAAATTAGACCATTTCCTCACAGATACATTTTGATATCACTAGATCATGTGGTCTTTACTATAGTTCAGCAAGGAAGATATTGTTACCCTCAACATTTGTTGTCCTCAGTTCACAGATGTGGAGAATGAGGCTCAAAAGAGCTAGGACATCTTGCCCAAAGCCACACAGCCAAGAAGTGATCCTAATGGAAACCAAACCTGGAATTTCTGACTCCAGAGGCCATTTTTTTTTCATGATGCCTCTCTGTCTAGCTGGGCACAAAGACACTTTCCTGCTTCACAGTGTCATGACACTGAAACCCAAATGTTGTTAGTCTGAGGAATAAAGAACCACGAAGTCAATGTCTTGAGCCTAGTGCCTTGGCTAAATGTCTTTTTTTGGGGTACTCTCTACCTTCTGTCTATTCTTTTCAGGCACAGGAGAAATTTGGCAAGGGTTCCTTTCCCATCAGGAAAAAACAACAACTTTCGCCTCTGGAACAAGCAAACAAGATGGTTTTATGGTCAGTGGCTGCTTTGAATAGAAGTTAGCAGAGTGGACACAACTTGTGTAAGTGTAGGCTGTCACTCTGGCAAAGTTTTAATTTAGCAGAAAAATAACTACTCATGTACACATGGTACACTTTCTCTCTCTTCTGCAGCATATGTATGCATGTGCTCATGGACGAGCACACACACACACACACACACACACACACACACACACACACACACAAAGAATCCAAAGATCTAAAGAATCCTCTGGAAAGGACAGTTAAGAAACACTGCCATCAACAAAAGCAGCAACACATGTGACCAGGCTTCTGAAAAGTCAGCAGGAAGTCTTGCCCATGAATTCTTAGTTGCCAAGTAAACTTTTATTTCAGTACAACATGTTTTATAGTGCCATAAAAGAGGAGAGTCAATAGCTCTATCTAGTATCGACGGAACCAAGAAAATACTGATTCTGTATTGTTTGAAGGGCAAGGGAATACAAATAATTACCCTTAATAAAGTAGTTGAAAATCTTAAAAGTGACTTCTGCTTTTGCCCAAGAAATCTGAGGTGGCCAAAGTGATGTGTATAATGCCTGATTACTTCCTCTGTTAGTGCGTAAACCCTGGGAACAGAGATAAGATATGTTTATTAGAGAATTTTGAGGTGCCTTGTTTTCTCCAATTCTTCTCAACCACCAAAACTTCAAGGTTCATTAATTGAACAAATATTGATTTGTACAAGCCTGGATTTCAGACCCTAGTGATTTGGTCTGAATAGGGAAAAGGGGACTAGGTTCAAGCAGGGTTTCTGTTAACAAGACCCCAAGCTTGACATGTGGGAGCCACCTAGATAGATCTCCAATATATCCATTTCTTCCCATCACCATTACCGAGGCCCCAACTCAAGACATCATTGCTTCCTGGGTCAGCTTCCTGTTTTCCATTCTCCTGATGCAGGCAGAGTGGCCTTTGCAAAAGGAATAAATAATGACCCAGGACTCTCTGTATGGATTGAAGGCTTTGCCAGGTTCTCATTGACTTAGAACCAAGCCCGAGCTCCCATAAAAGGCTGTAGGCCAGCCCCCTGCTTTCCTCCCCTCTAACTTCTCATTCCACTTTGGCCTTGTTGAGATCCCTTTCGTTCTTGAAATACACTGTTCCCTCTCTTGCGTCTAGGTCTTTGTATGTACCTCTTCTAAGGAAATGTTCAACCTGAGTCTGTGCAGGTTATACATGGATGGACTTTCAAGGGTCAACTAGACTTCTTGATTTCAGTCATGGATGTGTGGTGAGGACCAGGGCAAGTGGCGCTCTGTTTATGAAATTATTTTAAGCCAATCTTCTTTCTCTGCTTCCGAAAAATATTTCTTAGTTCATGTAACCAGGGAGGTGGCTGACTTCATGCATAGATAAATCCAGGCCTCTCATTAGGTTGTATCATTTACTACTTTTGAGGGTGAAAGAAAATTTCATTAATTATTACATTAGAACACAGGTTAAAACTGAGATAGTCCCAGTGACTGAAGAAGTATGTCTTTGGAATACTCTTTTGTGTTCTCTCTCTCTCTTTTTGCTTTTCTCTTAGACCATATTTTCAGTTAGGCTGCTCCCACAAAGGGTCTATAATCTACCCTAACAGTGCCCTGGTTATTGGGGCCACAGTGAAGGGTGCTCTGGTTAGCCGGGTCTGGTCACCTGTCCACCCCTAGAATCACCCCACCTGCATGATAGAAACTGTGAGTGGGGGTGGGGTGGTTCCTCATACTGGAAATCAGGTGCTTGTCCCCTTGTAGAGGGAAAGGGCACTGGGCAATCAGGACAATAAATATGAACACACCTCTGGTTGCTGTGGTGAGGCATACAAAAAAGGTATAGTAACAGTATAAAAGAAATGTTGCACATTTTGATGACTTCTATAAAATGGGAGAGTCTTTGGTTCCAAATAAAATGCTTCAAGTTTCCATAAAAAGCCAGCAATGGTTAATGAGAAGGGAAACCTGGTGTGGGGTATATGGGAGCTCTGGGCTACCTTCGTGATTTTCCCTTAAATCTAAGACTATTCTAAAATGAAAATTTACTTTAAAAATAACGACTAGTATGAAAATGTATCTTATTACAGCAACTCAGAGGCACATCCCACAGCTGTCAGAGAAAGAAGATAAGTTACTTACCTCGTAAGGGAGAGGAAGAGAGAGACTCCATCCCTGATAGTGGCAATAAGTATACAGCACATATATTTGTACAGAGTGGTGGAAATGGAAAGAACTGAAAAAAATTCAGTTTAGTTTACTGTAGTTTAAGAAATGCTCTTTTCTTATTCTGTACTTCTGTACTTGTCAGGGAAGGCAAAGTGGAGACCAGGACTTATTCTGCACTTGAGTTGTGTTTATGCATAAATTTGTTTATATCAGCTAAACTACTTCTTGTAATTATGTCACTTCATTATTATATAAACTGATGACATACGAGTACAAAATAAGAATTGATGTGTCTTTGAAATTGAAACTAAATGCTCTGGAAAGACTTGATAAAGGCAATTTTTTCGTAAAATTGCTGTTGAGTTAGGCGTGATTGAGACAACTATAAATCATTGGGAAAACATTCATAGGAATTGACAAGGGATCTGTATTCAGATTTCTTCCCAAGTGTTTGATGTCACACCACTCCAAGGAAATATTAGGACTTGTAGACCATGCATAATGGTTATGTTTACAGAAGATACATGATTTGATCTCCAATCCCTGACCCATAAATAAAAAACCCTTGTCCTCACATTAAAAGGTTGGAGACTAAATGAACATTTATATGTTTTCAATGAAAATAAAACATGTAAAAGTTGTGTGCCCATTTTAACAAATATTTCAATTAACTAGCCAACTTTGGGACCTACTCATATTGAATAAAAGGTTCTATTGTGTCGATGAATTGCAATGAATAAGAAAAACTTAGTTGTTGAGTCCTTCCTGACTTACAAAAGCTCTTCTAGATGTGGTGCATTTTCTCTGACTGCAATTCATCTGAGGATCAGTGTGTTGTTCTTGATGGGATGAAGCAGAAATTGAGAGAGATATGGGAATTATTGGTTTGTAAGAAATAAATTTCCATGTTTTAAAACAATTCCTCTATGCTCATTATTTAGAAAGTGTATTGTTCCTCCCAAATGAGTCCATTAAAATGAGAAAAATAGATTATTTGAGCTGATGTGTATGTCATAGAGGTGTGGAAGTCACAAAACTCTCACTGCTTTTGTACGTTTAAGAACTTGCTGCCATAGGCTTGACTCTGGATTGGACCCAATATGTCTAAATTTTTTTGTATGGATCACTCACTCTGCAGATCACCCTTTTATGCTACCCCTCACCCTCCTGACTAATAATTGTGCCAACTCTCTTCCCCTCTATTTCTTGCCACCAGTGAGAGGTCCTTAGATAGTATGTGCTTCTTTGAAGGAAGGTCTGGATTTGCTGCTCTTGAAATAGTAGCACCTTAGCAAGACTATTTCCTATGTGTATACTTTTTGTTTGGTTTACAAGTGTTTGCACATACATTATCTCATTTGAGCCACATAACAAACCTCTTAACTTCCCTTTTTTAGTTGAGAAAACTGAAATTCAAAGGCTGGAAGTAATCTGTTTGAAATTCCTTAATTAGGAATCGGAAGACCTGGTGTTTGGTTTAGGAACTTCTGATTTCAAACCCAAAGCTTCTTTCTGAATCCCCAACACAAACATGAGGTATTCTGGTTTATTTGTTCCTTTTGGATTACTCACGCCACACAAATCTTTTGTTACCTTTTATTAATTCACTTAACGAAGAGTTTATTGAGCACTAATTGTATGTGAAGCAATTGACTAAAAATAGATATATATTATTAAAAAAACCCTAAAGCCCCCTTCTGGGGAGGGTTGGGGACTAAGATGTGACCACAAAAAATGCTCACATGCTTGAGGTTCACCCTTGAAACTCCCCATCTGTGCTTTTCACATGTGTTCCACATAGCACACGAAGCTCAGAGAAGCATAAATATCCATTTTAGCATGCTACCATGGGTTAATCGCACAATTATCAGTAAGCAATATGATGGTGTGAACATGTGCTCCCGATAATTGCCACCATTTCCCATGGAGTGAGCGTGTATTTATTTACCACATTATTACTGCAAAAAATGTGTGTGATTTTGCTGGTAGCTATGTAATTAACTTGTACCTCACTGGGTTATTTTAGCTAGAGCTGCATCTGGTGACTTCTAAAGAGCTGTTAGGAACAATGGAGAGCACGCCTTGTGGTTTTGTCCACGAGAATGCTTATATGTTGAGCATATTTGTAGTTGATTATTTTTGAGCCAACTGTTGGTGTCGATTTCAATTTATTGTGGGCCCACGCCAGAAAATACGTGCTTCAATATAAAACATCACTTCTTTCTCTGCTGATTCCATAAAACTGTTTTCCACTGATCACATTACTCTCTTCATTCAAAAATCTGCTGGATTTGCTCAACATAAAGCAACAACCCTACCTCTCCTTTATATACTTCATAAGCGGTGAGGTTTATAATGAAGTTTTATGGATGTGTAACTTAACCAGCTTGGAGTGGGGCTTTTTGCAGGTCCCATTTTTCAGTCTTTGCTTTACATACCTGAGTGACTGAACCATTTCTATTATTCCTTTGATGTGTATGTCTAATGTAATATTTTTTTTTAAAAAGATTTTATTTACTTATTTGAGAGAGAGAGAAAGAGCATGAGCAAGAGGCAGGAGCAGACTCCTTGCTGAACAGGGAGCCTGATGTAGGGCTCGATCCCAGGACCCTGGGATCATGACCTAAGCCGAAGGCAGGCGCTTAACTGACTGAGCCACCCAGGTGCCTCTGTTTAATATAAGATTGCTATCATATAGAACATTGGAAAGTAGAAGAGAAAAGCTTTCCCCTTTTTTCTGTTTTACTAACTCAGTGCCCATTAACATTTGGTATATTTCCTTCCAGTCTTTTTTCTTGCACACTTGTGATTTTAAAAAAATTGTCAGTAACCACATTAGGCAGAAAATTTGGTAATCTTTTTTTCACTTATTGCTGTATCTTTATTTTCTTGTACTCCAGGATAGTCTTATAAAAAAAGCCTTTTGAAAGGAAATGGATAGGTACTTTTCCCTATGTCTCTGGATAAGTATAGCTTAAAACTCTGGGTTTACACATCAAACAAATGTAAGAGGACTCTGAGAGATAGAGAAAAGTAGGCATACTGGGTTAGGGACCTCAGGACTCAGGAAATGACATGGCAATGAGTTCTCTGGATTTTCTTTTTTGCCTTGTATCTCCAGACTGGGTGCTAGAGAAACTGGCATCCTGGAAATGCCAGTGCATTCAGACAAAAAGTCCCCAAGCAAAGATTGCTTTCTCTAAGAAAGGGCAGCCTAGCAAGAAAGAAAACTTTTAGATACTGGTTACCAAATACCAAAGGAAAAGAGCAGCCTCATGCCACCTTATTAACCGAGATTGTATGGGGGGGGTCTTGATTACCACCCTCACCTAGCTGGGGTGGGGTCAGAGAAGGCTAAGTAGGGACCTGGGACTTCTATCCTTGCTGGGCAATAATGAGCACACCCCCACACACCCTGTACTGCCCACTGCCTGTCAGAATGGTCAGAGGCCGAGGGGCCACCCCTGCCCAGCAGGAAGGAAGGCTCCCTCCCTCTTCCTGGGTGTCAGCAGGGGATGAGGGAACACCTGGATTTCCACTCCCATCCAGCAGAATAAGGTGGTGTCTCCCTTCTCCCTCTGGCTTGGTATCAGGAGGAGCATGCTAAAGCAGAAGATTTAAATAAGACCAGGAATCTTATAACCCCAAATATCCGGGATTCAGTAAGAAAAAAAATCACTTCAAAGAACCAGGAAATTCTTGAATGAGAAAAGACGGTCATGATATACCAACACCTAGATGACTAAGATGTTAGAGTTATCTGGCAAGAATTTTAAGGCAGTCATTATAAAAGTGCTTTGATGAGCAATGATGAACATGATTGAAAAAATTAAAAAAAAATCTCAGCAAAGAAATTAAAGATATAAAGAATAGCTAAATGGAAATGTTAGAACAAAAAAATACATTATCTTAGAAAAAAAACACAACCAAACAAATAAAAACCAAACCAAACCAACCAAACCAAACCCAACAAAAACAAAAAACCAAAGAACTCAACAGTAAAATGGAGGGATAGGCAAAATAAATAGTAAAACTTTAAGATAGAACATTAGAAATGACCTAGTCTGAACAACAGAAAGAAAACAATTGAAAGAAAAAAAAAAAAGAGCTGAGACTTAGGGATGTGTGGGACTAAAGTAAAAGATCTGACATTCATGATATTGGCATCTCAGAAGGAGAGGAGAAAGAAGGGGGAACTGAGAAAGTATCTGAAGAAATGATTGCTAAATTTCCCAGGTTTGGTAAAAGATAAATCTGTGGATTCAAGATGCTGAGTGAAACTTGAACAGGATAAACCCAAAGATACCCATGCCAAGATACATTATAATAAAACTTCTGGAAACTGGTGTCCCTGGGTGGCTCAGTCAGTTGGGCATCTGCCTTCAGCTCAGGTCATGGTCTCAGGATTCTGGGATCCCTGCTCAGCGGGGAGTCTGCTTCTCCCTCTGCCCCCCACTTGTATTCTCTCTCTCAAATAAATAAATAAAATCTTTAAAAAAGTGTTTATTAAAAAAAAAACTTCTGGAAACATGGAATCTTGAAGTCAATGAGAGAGATTTGACAGTTACTTCTAGGGGGAAATGATATGAATGACAACATATTTCTCATCAGAAACCATCTCCATGGCCGGAAGAAAGTGGCATCTTGTTTCTAAGTGCTGAAGGACAGGAACTCTTATCCCAGGATTCTATACCCCAAGTACATATTCTTGCAGAACAGAAGGGAAACAAAGATATATGAAGGACAACTGAGAGAATTTGTCACAAGCAAATTCTCTAAAGGAATTCCACTCAACAGAAAGTAAATGGAAAAGGCAAGAATGTGTGTAAACGTGACAGGTTTTCTTTCTCCCCCTGAAAGATCTCAATTATGTTTAATGGTTGAAGCCAAAATGATAACACTGTCTGATGTGGTTATTGAAGGGTGTCAAAGCAGAAAGTATCTAAAACTATTGTTTTATTGATGGCAGAGGGTGAAAAGGAGTAAAAGTAGAGGTGTGTGAGTAGGAAGGGGAAGTATAAGGGAGATCTCTGTGGTGAGTGAAGAGTTCTGGGATTGCAATGGTGCTTAGGGGATTTTAGGCATGTGATAACAGGGTGAAGAACTGCACACACAGTGTACTTCTGGCAATTTCCTGGTTTCGCTAGAGTTTGACATAGTTACATAACATGAGGCGTAACAATTAGGGAAATCTGGGTGAAGGGTACAGAATACCTCTTTGCCCTATCTCTCAAATCTCTAATTTAGAGAGTTAATAATTATAGATCGTGAATCTGTAATTATTTCAAAATAGAAAGTTTTAAAAAGTGAAGGGGATAGTGAATGAATAAACAAATATCAATGCATCCATATTAAGAATTCCATCCAGCAACAGCTTGGATGAATCTCTAATGGGTTATGCTGAATGAAAGAAGGCATGCAAAAGTTTATGTACTCTGTGATTCCATTCATGTAATGATCTGGAAAAAAACAAACCATAAGGAAAGAATCTTAGCAGCGGATTTCCTGGGGTGGAATTGGCTACTCAAGGGAAATTTTGGGGGTGATGGAAGTGTTCTATATCTGGATAGTGGTGGTGATTACACAACTGTATACATTTTTCAAAACTCATAAAGCTATCTCCATAAACTCAGGGTAATAAAAACAAAAGCATCATAATATACTTAACCATACATATAATAATTGAATGTTTGTGTTGTTTTTCATTTCTTACTATCCAAAACAGTGTGGTCACAAACACCTGTGAGCAAATCACTTCGTTTCTATGGGGACTTTGTATTATTTCTGTGGACTGTATTCCCAGAAGTTGTTGCAAGGGTGGATAGAGAGGAGTAGGGGATAAGTATTATGAACATTTTTATAGCCTTTGAAAAATAATTACAAAATTAGTTCCCAGAAATGTACTTTCTTGTAACCAGTTTATAATGCTCTAAGAGGGTCTGGAAGTACTTCTTTCTCCACACCCTTGTGGGCAACAGGAGTTTGACTGCTACTGTCAGTTGGTTCTATTTGGTTCAGATATCTCTTCTTGATAATTGAAGGGTTTGTATTTACTTGAGGCTTTATAATTACGGCATATAGGATTAGCTGGGCAGAACTGAACCCACGCTATTTACAGTTCACTAAACATCCCCTTAAACATTCCCGCACATGTATGACAAGCTATAAATACTATTCATTTGTAACTAGAGTGTGTGGTTCTGGTAATTACCACCAATTTTCTTCACCAGAATATTGGTGACATCCGTAGACAGGAGAATTAGGGAGGTGTCTCTATCCTGGTTCTAGGATGAGCCCCTCCTTTTTATTTTTATTCTTATTCTTTATCCTCTGTTTCTCTGTTATTCTCACATTGTCTTCTTGTCCCATTCAACTGCATATCCCTTTATTTAATGATCCCTTGATTTTGGTTTTGGCTGATATGCTAGATGAATTCTACGTCATAAATATGGTTCAATCTGTCACGAACTGCTCAAAAAAAAATACACACTGTAGGATCTAGGATCTTCATCCCCTCTTTTTCTGTAGTTGTAGGGATACCTTTCCCTATTTGCTGTTGTTGGGTATGTGTGATACTTCACCCCAGGGAGGTGTGACCTCCCCTAATACTTTTATTACAAAATGGATCTGCTGCAGTGGCTACATTTTGGAGTGCTTTGTGTCCCCACTACAGTGACAAGCCATGTTTTATAGACTCTCCTGGCATTTGGCTGCATGTAAACAATTTTTGGGTAAGCATTACCCTAAGAAAATAATCCCCTACTTAATGAGAAGCCTACTCCCTTTTTACTTCCTCCCTATCCTCGTAGATGGGTATGTTTTTACTTACCCTATGTCATTTAATTTTCAGATTTCTTTCTGGAGGTGATGCTGACACCCCTGTTTCACATGTACACAGTAGGACTACAAAGCCTTTCCATATGGGTGCTACCCCTAGAGGTGATCGTCTAAATAATGTGTGACCCAGTTCTGTGGAGATTTGGCCAGTCAGGCTTCACCTGTACCCAGGAGAGATCTCTGCTGCTCTTCTGCTCTGTCCTTGCCTCATTCCCATGCTGGATTTGAACCCAAAACTCTTGGTTTCCATTTCTTCCTCCCTCCACTGTAGTTCCCTGAAGTGCCAGCTCCATTCTGGGCTTTGGAGGATCATTCAGTGCATAAAACAGGTTTCTGCTCTTATGATGTTTACATTCTAGCGAGGGGAGACAGAGACAGACCATTAATCTTAAACATTATAAATTAGCCAATGTTGTTTGATGTGAGAGGTGAATACAATGGGGAAAAAAAAGCCAAGGAGCAGAAGGAGCCCTCAAAGGTGTTGGGCCCTGCGATTATAAAAGGGTTGATCATGATAAACTTTGATGAGCACGTGACAGGCTTGAGGTCTGTGTGGGCAGCATTGTGGGCACAGGACACAGCTGGTGCAGGGGACTTAAGGTGGAATGTGAGTTGTTGTGGCTGAGTGATGAGGGACAGAGTGGAAAGAGCGGCAAAGGGGTGGCAGGGAGGCCAAATGATGAAGGGCTCTGTAAGCTACCATAGGACGTAAATGCAGGGCCATTCCTCTCAGCTACAGCCAAGTCGATTTCCATGAGCAGCTTTATTCAATATTCTTTACAAGAAAACCATCACTTAACTAGTCAGTGTGGCCTCTGCTGGCCAAATCCTGCTGCACAAATATGCTAGAGACATTCAATCTCGTTTCTAGCAAGACTTGGCATAATTTTGAAACTGTTCAATCAACCCAGTAAATATGAATTAAACATTTATGGTTGTATTAAATATTCGAAAGATAGGAACCAAAACAGTCTATCAAGTAATTGTACATATTTGTGCATTTAAAAAATGCATATTCATGAGAGCTATGTAAATATGTATTTAGTCATTTCCTCTTCCATGTGAAGAGCCGCGGCTGAGCTACAGATGGTAACTTTCTTGCATACAATTATGAGAATGACACAGTAAACCATTCTGGAGTCGTTCTTAGAAAAAGATCCTCATCTATTTGGCCATTCCACGAGTTCAGGGCTCTTAGAATTGGGGAGAAGAAAGTTCTAGAACATGCCTGTCCTCGTGGCGGTCATTTGAGAAAGAAATGGCGGTTGTCCCGCAACCCTTCTGCACCAGTCTTGTTCCCCCTGGAAGTGGCTCTCATACTATTTTCCACCAGGAGTCACAGAAGGGAAGATGTCTGTGTGGGGGGCACGTCTAGGGTTATGTACAGCTCTTGCAGTCCAGCTGTAGCTCCACCCTTTCTCTCCCACTCAGAAGGCACATTGGATGGTAGCAGTGAGAAGGATGCTATTTTGGGGTTAATATTTAATTCATTCTAATTTATTCAAAAACATGTCCAACTTTAGTATGGTATCTATTAATAGTAACATGACTGGCACCCCCTCACAAATGCTCATTACAACTCTTGTGGATCCTTCTGCCACATCTGAGGACTCTTCGGATAAGGAGATTGCTGAGAGTGTACATATTCTAATTTTGTCTTTGTCGAAGATCTGATGTGAAAATCTTTTTGGGAATCAGAATTTTCTAAAAGGATCTCTGTTTCCTAAGGTCCTGATATTCTTATTAGCACTTGCCAACTCATTCACTCAGCCAAGATTCTGTGAGACCCTCCACTGTTCCTTATGTATTTTGAGGAGATTGAGGAGAAGGAGAGGGGAGAGAGAGAGATTGAGTAAGAGACATAGCTGGGTCTCCATATCCCTGAAGTTTGACTAGCTGGCCCCACTGCTCTGCATTCTTGAGAGAAATAGGCAGAAATAGAAATGGCATCCACATATACAGACACTGGCTGTCACTGGTTATCACTAGGTGGGGCTTTAGCCTAGTTAGCTGGATTAATATGTGGGTAAACCCTGAGAACTCAGGATGACTGCAGAAGCAGACTGGGCATGGGTCAATGTCCCTTAGATTCTCTTTTTTGGAGACAGAGATTTCGATTCAATAATAAATTAGCAGTAAGAAACAACCACTGGAATGAGTGGGCTATGTGGTCACTCAGCTTGAGGTAGGCTTTCTGGATCTTCCCATCTCACTCAGAGCAAAAGCCAAAGCCCCCATCTGTGATTTGTCTCTCCAAAATATAGACTTCATCTCTCACTAGTTCTCTACTCCCCACCCCACTGGCCTCCTGTCACTCCTTGAAACACCACTGGTCTTTTGTACCTTTTATACCCTCTGCCCAGTGTGCTCTGTCATTGTGGAGTTACTTCTCTTACTTCCTTAAGGTACTTATTTAAAAACAACCTTCCCAGTGGGGTCTTCCATGACCATCCTCTGCAAGATTTTAACTGCTGTCCCAACATTTCATTTCTTGTCCTGATTGTTTCTTCTAAGCACTTACTACTGTCTAACACACTGTACTTATTTATACCACTTAGAGTCTGCCTCCCCACTGCAGTGCATATTCCACAAGGGCATGGGTTTCTGTCTATTTTGTTCATTGCTGTATCCCCAGCATCCTGAACAATGCCAGCCATGTGGTAGCATTCAATATTTACTGAATGAATCAATGACTGCATGCTTAAAAGCAAGGAGACTTCATAGAGAAGCAGGAGAAAGAAGCATTGCACAGACAAGGGACCAAGTATATATATATATATATATTATATATATATATATATATATATATATAGAGAGAGAGAGAGAGAGAGAGAGAGAGAGAGCTGAAATGCTGACAGATTTTCTGAAAACTTTCCAGTTTCTACTTCCAATTTCTAATGAACCTGGGTTTTATTTTCTGTCCATGGTCTATCCCCATAAAATTAACCTTTTTTTAAGCTACCTTAAGTGAATTGGTCTTTACTGCAACTAAAAAAACTCTAAGCAAAAGGAATAGAATCAAAGTAGGAAGCTCTAATTGTTTTCTGAGCACACAGGGTGCACTGGAGGATGGGGTTCCCATGCAGTGAACAGTTTTGTGGGTATCTCTCCCAGATAACTAGGTCACAGACAACTGGTGTTTTCCCATGTGGCAAAGTGGAGCATGCACAGAAATCCTTGCCTCCTCTCTCTTTGCTTTTCAAGCATTGCTGAATGCCTCCTAATGATTTCATCTGCTTGGAGGTCTGCTGGGTTTTCCACTTTCATAGAAAGTGGTGGTGCCAGGGGCTGATGCATGCTCTGACTACTGACTTGAAGCATGCTTTGATGAATTAGTACAACCCGGCCAGCCATTTACTTTAAATTTTACCCTTGATTCTTCCTCTAACAAACAATTAAGGAGCAGCAGTGGCTTCCTGCAGGGGAGTCCAATGCCTTCTGTCCTCTGCGGAAACAGCTTTGGCGTTCTTCCAAAAGATGAATGGCATGGACCAGGAGCTCCAGTTTCCCTCGGCTTTCAAGCATCCAAATAAGCAAACATTTAAGTGCATACAATAAAATAAAATAAATTCAAATCACAAACAAGGAAACCAGTCTAGGTTACCAGCAAGTCCTATGACTTGACTTGGGGGCTGGGAAATACATCCTTGAACTTAGCAATGCAGTAAACCAAAGAGCACTGAGAGGTCACATGAACAACTGGGCCCAGTGACAAGGCACCATATCTTCCTCCTCGCTGGGTGAGTAGCACAGACCAACCTCAAAAGCTCCTGAGTTAGAGGAAAATGTCTCTTTAACAGTATTAAGGGACAATTTATTATGTGTCTCCTTCCAGGGAAGCACAATGTCAGTGCAGGCCCATTGCATTTGCATTATTTCCAGACAACAGCAGCAGCAGAAAAGGACACTGATTTATTTCAGAGCAAGCACAGGTGAATTTAATGTCTGTTGGGACTGAGCCAGGGAAGACTTAACCCACTCTGGGCTCTCAAGTGCTTGAGGGGGGAGGGCAGGTTTTTGGAAGGGTCCCATTGACCTCTGGCTAAATTCAGGTTCCTTGAGCCTATGTTCCTCAATCACCTGGTCAGAAAAGCTCTTGCAGAGAAAAGGGGATAGAAAAAATCCTGTTTAAGAATAGAAAATCTGGTGCTGGCTTCTCTGGCAGCACATATACTAAAAATTGGAATGATACAGAGTAAATTAGCATGGCCTCTCCTCAAGGATGACACAAAATCTGTAAGCATTCTATACTTTTTTAGATGGAATTAAAATAAAGACAGGAAAGAAAGAAAGAAAGAAAGAAAGAAAGAAAGAAAGAAAGAAAGAA
>NW_022589721.1:21730639-21839149 GCF_004348235.1 Phoca vitulina | reverse complement strand
AAAGAAAGAAAGAAGGAAGAAAGAAAGAAATAGAAAATCTGGTTTTATGCCCTAACCCAGCTAATTTCTTTCTCAGTGACCTGGGCAAATAATTTAGTCCTTTTATTTTTATTCTTTCTTTCTTTCTTTTTTTATAATTTAGTCCTTTTAAGACTCCATTATTTCTTTGTAAAGGAGTCTAAGAACACTCCCTTGCAGGGTTGGAGTGAGGATCCAGTAGGCAAATGTATTAGAGAGTGCTTTGTGAATTGCATACATGCTATTGTTTGGAGCTGACATCAGTTTGGGATTCCTAGCAAATAACTTTATCTCAGAAGAATCAAGAAGAAGATAATCACAATTACTCTTTAAACCCTGACATTCAAGCATTATAGAATTGCAAAAGGTCATGGTAGAAAGTCTGAGATAGCTCTTCTAACCTCTTGTTGGGCACAGAGAGAAACCAGTTGTAGGGAAGAAAGTGAACTGAACATCATGGGGGATGAGGTGAATCTTAATGATCTTTGCTCTTTGTTCCTTATCAGTATGCTTCAGAATGCCATGTATACAGTAAGAGTTCAATAAATGTTGCTAGAAGTGAAAGAATTCACTCATTGTCAAACAGAACCAGTGTTGCTGTTGACAATGGCATTTTGGAATCTTTTCTCTTTAATCCACACTCCAGGTATCTCTTCTTCCAATATCAAACCTTACAGAGAATGTGTTTGCTGGTCACCCGAGTCATCTTGAAAAGGAACATGGCCCCCATAAGCCAGCAACATCCTGGTAAAAGCCACGACTAGCTTCGACTTCCAATGGCAGTCCATTGAAGTCTTAAAGAGCATTTAATTCTCGTCAAACCATCTTTCAATACCATTTTAATGTATATAGCTGGGCAAATTTACAAAATGTTGCCCAACACATTACCTTATTTAATTTCCTGAGCACTCTGATGAAGTAGGCACTATTATTTCCATTTCCCAGTGTAAGAAGTTGAGGCTCTGAGAGTCTGCATAACCTGCTTATTGATGTACAGACACTGACAGCACTGGAGTTTGAACACAGAACTCTTGCTTGCAAGTGGATTCTGTTAATACTAGCTTATAAAATATCAAATAGGCATCTTTTGCTGCTTCTGTTTCTTCTTCCTTCCTTTTCCTCTCTCCCTCTATCCCTCTCTTGTTTCCTACAAGCTCTTATTAGTGCGGTGTTAGGTGCCTCACGGGGCACAGAAGCAGGGGAACAATGAATAGAACAGCCCCTGTCTTTGAAGAATTGACAGTTTACTGAAGAAGAGGACCTACAGGTAAGAAGGTAATTCCAAATACAGGTGATCTTTGCTAAGCACCAACCCTGATTGAGTAGAGCCTAAAATTGTGAACTGCCAAGCACCTCACTGACTGGAAGATGGGAGAGAGAGATAAACACCTGTCCAGGGCACCACTGTTGCCTTCCTTCTGGAAAAATCATTCACTGAATCCGAGGCTGCCCCTTTCACAATACGTAGGCTTTCAAAGTCCATGCCTTCACCTTCCCCGCTCTCTTTGGTGTGTTGAATGAAAGGTGGGTGTGACGCATCCAAGTGGAATCTGCAAATCGCTGATCCTTTAAAACCTACCAATAAAACAAGTCTCAACATTCATTCCTCATTCAGGGAGTTCATTCAACCAGGAGCCCTGGAGGAGGGAAGCTACTCCCTACGAACTGTTCTCCTTTCAGGGCTCTCATCTGAAACTGAAACTCCTCTCCATGCTCTTCCCCTTTGCCTGCCTTGCTTGATTTTGAGTCAGTTAGTCTGTAATCCCTTCTGCTTTCCCTCCTTTGTCTGCCTTCACTTTGTCTGAACAGCAAAACTGGTTATGTTTGCCACTCCAAAGTGTGTCCAAGTCTGAGAATAATACCCCACAGGCACTCAGTAACTATCTGTTCAATGAAGAAATGAATGGATGAATGAAGGAATGGATAATGGCCAGGTTTAAATACCCTATCATTTACCAGTTGCCTGACACTCAGGAAGGTATTTAACTTGGTTGTGCCTCAGTTTCTCGTCTTTGTGAACGGTGTGTGGAAGATTACAGAAATGTCTATATTTATGTACTATATAAAGCAACTGTGATTCATTCTGGTACTCAAAAAATGGTAGCGATGATGATTATCATTATCATTATTAAAGAGACCTGAAAGTGACCTGAGAGCCACAGGAGGAATGTTCCTGTATGGTGAGGAGGGTCAGGGGGATAGTTTCTGTTAGCTGTGAGGAGTAGAGGATTTAGGCAAGCAGAGGAAAAAGTGCAGGGGAAGGCATCTCGGCCAGTAATACTGGGGTAAATGGAGGAGGTCTGAAATATTCTGAAGACAAGAAGGATAAGGTGAAAGGTGGGGAGTCAGGCAAGGCTGCAGAAAGAGGTGAGGGGATGAGGAAAAGTATATGATCAAATGGGTCCCTAAAATTAAGTTGTTAGTGATTATTATGCAGTTATCATATGACACTGAAATATGGCATAAACTGTGCCCAACAAGGGGAGCTGGTACCCAGTGCCATATGAGTGGTAAGGGTGACAGCACAGGGGTGTCTGACTGCTGTGGGGGCACAGAGGAAAGAGGGTGGCACTGTCCTTGGAGAGGTCTCATCATGAGCACTGGCTCATCAGGGATTCCTTCCTCCTCTGTTGCTCTCTCACTTGCTCACTCATTTATTTCATATATATTCTTGAGCACCTGCTAATTTGCTAGGTATAGAGCTGGATGCTAGGGACATAGCTAGAACAAGACAGACTCAGTCATGGAGCCTTGAGTTCAGTAGGTGATCTCCTGGTGTTGATGGGGAAGATGTCACTGGAAGCAGAGACAGTGGCATGACAAACAGCATGGAGAACTTTCAAACAAACATGGGTTTTCACAGGCAGCCCAATGGGAATGGCAGGGATGTGCACAGTCCAAATGTCCTTTGGGGTTGAGGCTGACATAATATGCCAAGCAAAGGAGCAGATGGAAGATGGTAAACAGGGAGATTCATGTTTCAGAAGGAAGCCTCTGGTGGCGGGTGGGCTGGAAGGGAATGAGATAGCCCTTTTATAGAAATAATAGTGGAGATGTGGAGGGCTTCTTGGAGGAGGCAAGGTGAACTACAGAGTCAGATGGTGAGGCAAAAGGATGTTTCTGGATGCAGAGCTTTCCCCATAGTCAGGAGTGAAGGAGAACACACAGCCACTTAGTTGGAGGCTGGGGAGGGGCAATGAGCCCCTGAATGGGGGAAGAAGGAGCCTGAGGGTGGGAAGAGACAAACTTCAATGTGACAGTTGTTGGGGTCCTAATTGTGACCAGAAGACTGATGGTCTAATTCTGCGAGGTGCCATCCCTAGCATTTCCGCTTCACAGGGATTCACCCTGGACCTCTGAGAAGAAGGGGTGGGTTTATTGGCATCAGTCCCATTCTTTGTAGTGGGATAACTTTATGACATCTGAGGAAGAGTCACCAAGTTCACAGTTCACCTAGGGCTGAATTTGAGATTCAAAATGACTTTGGATGGAAAAGGGTGGAGGCGAACAGCAAATCACTCAAAATTCCATGTGTAAAAATAAAACAAACATGTCTTGATTTATCAACACCTTTGTGAAATCTCTTCCATCCAGTTAAGGTCTTGTGCCAGGGTAAGTGGCGTGAAGAAAAGTCAATGCAAAGACTTTTGTAAAATCTCTCTCCTTTGCTTGAGTTTCTTTCCCACTCAGGTTCTCTTTTTGTGCTGCATGCCACATTCTGAAGAACACAGACAGAAATTCCCCAAAGATTTCTTTCTGCCAAGGCCCCTCTGCTCCCACAACACTTTTTACATTTCCCCAGTGACAGTTCCTTAACTACAGACCATCATCATTATTTTTCTTACATGGAGGCAGCACTGAACCCTTTTCTCTAGTGGCCTCTTCATCTAAAGCAGGGTCCGGCACGCCCCTGAATAAATGAATATTTGCTGAACAAACTGAATGATTAATGGTGGCTTACATGTGTTCTGGCATTCTCTATTGCCTGCTTTTGCAAGGGACACTTGTGGGGATGAGGGGAAGAGAAAGTGTTAGGCAAAGACACTCTTTCCTGTGCCTTATTCATGTCACTGCCCATTCTGTGTGCTTAAAAGGAAGAATTTGCTTCAGACGAAACTGCATGTGGTGTCCTGCAGGGGCTCATAAATTCCAGTTGGCAGAAACAGCTGGGGTAGTTGCCTAAGAATCTCTAGAGATTCTGATTCAGTAGTTTCGGGGTGGACCCTGGAATGAAAAAAAAATTGTATCTCTGTATCTGTATCTATCTATCTATCTATCTATCTATCTATCTATCTATCTATCTATCATCTATCATCATCTATCTATCTATCTATCTATCTATCTATCTATCTATCTATCTATCCTTCCATCCATCCATCCATCCATCTTCCCAGTCATCCCAAAGTTTGGGCAATGCCATTAAGAGACAAGAACACCACCACTGGAGTTTGGAGACATGGGTTGGAATTTGGGGGTCCACCACTGATTAGTAACTGGGATAGTAGCTTATTTTCTTTAAGTCTTGGGGAGCTCATCTGTAAAATGACAACAATAATCTACCTTTCAGGGCTCTCTGGAGATATAATTGAATAACACCTGTAAACAGAAAAAACCCATAGTAGGTTCTCAGTTAATGATAGTTGAATTTGAACATACATGAGAGAAGAAAGATCAGGGAGACCAAGGTTTCTGGGACAGCTTATAACCAAGCAGGAAAACTAAAGCATTTGGATGTAGGTAGAATGTGATGATTCATCTGCTGTGTTTTAAATTGCTCGGGCTGTGGCAACATAGAAAGAGGCCCTTGCTGGAGAATCCATCTCCCAGGGAGCATGAGGAAATCATTCTTGGTTGTCAGTCCAACCCAGAAAGTAATAGGATTAACCCCCAGAAAAGTCAAGAGCTGAGAAATTCATACTGTGATTGGTGTGAGAAACTCTCTTTGCTTGGGGAATGGGAGAGTGACCAGTCCTGTAGGTGCTACCAAAGGGCAGGTCCAGGATGTGGGGCTGGGGAGAAGGATGGATGGCAGAGAAACAATTAGTCAGACATCAGGGTCCAGAGAACAGATCTCCATGTCTGTGTCCTCACATGGAGCTGCCAAAGCCAGCTGTAATCATGTGCTCTTCAAGGAACAAATATTCTGCAAGCTTATGGCAAAATTCACGTGACTCTATGAGCCAAAAATGTGTGCTTATAATGTACAAATATGGAGGGAACGTGGAGCTTATTAATGTGGACTGGATGTTACTCTTTTTCTTCCTTTTGCCCCCTATGGAGACTTTGGGTATGGCTCTTACCTCATTGGATAGAAATCATTTGAATTTGTCTTATCTGCTAACCATGTTTTTTTTTTTTTTTTTTTTTGGTTTCTCCTGCACTTAGCACAGTGCTTAGAACATAACAGACACTGAAGATATTCAAAATGCCCTTTGAGGAAATTGAATTATGGGCCAGGCACTTTTAAATTGGCTTATACAATGAATCGTGGTTCACTACCTCAAAAACTAATGATGTATTGTATGGCGACCAACATAACATAATAAAATAAATAAATAAATAAATAAATAAATAAATAAATAAATAAATAAAATTAAAAAAAATAAATTGGCTTATACATCCAGTGGTATAGTTTATGTGCTAGGAGTTATTTTATGCTCCAGAGTCAACATGAACATCATCCTGAAGTCCTAACTCTTCCTAAAACATTGGTGAACGGAAGGCAAGGAACTTATCTATTGGATTTATAACAAAATACATAGTAACCTTAAAATGAACCTTGATATGTTATAAAGTAGGACATTAAATCTGCATGGATTTTGAGATTAAAACAAACATTGAGTCAAATTCTTCCTCTTTCTCTTGTGACTGCCCAGATATACAGGGTTTCTTGGATTATGCTGGCAATCATTTGTGGCCAGGTATGTGAAGGCAAGGACTATGTTTTTGCTCCCTAATGAATCCCTAGCATCAAGCACAATGCCTGGCTCGCAGGAAGCACTCAAGAAAAATTTCCTGAATAAGTGAAAGAGTGTTTTCCGAATTATTCTTTGCATGCTTCTCTTCTCTCTTCAAATAGAGTGTAAACTCCTGGAAGGTGTGTCCTAGTTATGTTTGGGTCTCTAAGGCCTGACATGCAGTAAGTTCTTGCTAGATGTCCATCTCGTGATTCATTGTATATCCACTGAGGCTAGCACAGCGCTTTGCAAATACCAGGCATTGTGCATCTTCAGAAGTGATGCTGGCTTTGGGGTCATGGAGAGCTATGATCAAATTGCTAATTTCCATGTTGAACACCTTCTTACTTAACCTTTCTTAGCCTCAGTTTCCCTGTCTGTAGAATGAGAATAACATTTCCTATTCCCCAGGATGGATGCCAAGTATCAGTGATATTTTTTGCATGAGATACTTGTCACATAGCGAGTCTTTAGCAAATGCTCATCCTCTCTTCCCTGTTGCTTCTGTCTTGTTTCTAGACACTTGTTTCTGTGCCTTGAATGAGATTCAACAGACTAAGTTTTGGTTCTGGTTCTAAGCTTTAGCTCTGGTTCTGCAGAATGAGATTTTTACTTGGCCTAATTCTAAGACAATCCCTTGCAGCATTTGAGGCTTAGTTTTTCTATCAGCAAAATGGATATGATACTTGCAACCATTTTCTGCCGGTGTTTCGGGAAGAAGAATGAGATAATGTCTGGAAGGAGACTTGAGCTTTAGAGATGAAAAGTGCTGTATAAATTCAAAGCCCAGATGCTTTATGATATTACTCTCCAATGACTTCTTGGATTTTTTTAGAAAGCAGGAGGCTGCCTGACCTGCAGACACTCTGTCCCTTCCTAACAGCCCTTTGAAATAATTTGAAAGCATCCTTGAGTGTTGTTGCTTGGCGTTGCCTCTCCTCCTGCCCCTCCCCTGCTTCACTGCTTTCTGAGGTTGGAGGTAATTGTTTTTGGGGTGGGAGGAAAAGTGAAGAAATCCCAGAGATAATTGCCTCATGGTCAGGACATCAGGGTTCAAGTCCTGACTCTGACTCTCACTAGCATTGGGTAAATCAATGAATATCTCTGGGTCTGATCTGAAAACAATGAGGCTGGACTGGATAATCTTCCAATTCCTAACCAGCCTTAAGTATGTGGAGCAGATGCCTAAAGGAAAAGCATAGCAGGTAGGTGTGGAAGTAGAACTGAAAATGGTGGCAGAACACAGGCAGGAGAGATTCCTCACTGGGAAGGAGGTTGTCTCAAGCACGGAAGAATGGAGGGTGGGAGGGGCCATGAGCAATCCGATTGGGCAGGGCCTTGAAATCCAGGCAGAGAAGTTGAGAACTGGTACCACATAGGCTTTCCTTCTTCTGGGCAGCAGTATGATGACCCAGCAAGAGCAACAACATGGCTCTGCAACCAGGCTGACCCCATGGCCTTACCACTAATTAGTTATGTCTTTGGGCAGTTTATTACACTTTCAAAATCTCAATTTTTATTTTCTATAAAATGGCAATAAAATACTCACCTTATGGGGTTGTTATAAGAATTAGGTGATGTAGCACATGGGAGTATAGTGGATCTTCATTATTCATGGATTCTGTTTTTGTGAACTTGCCTACTTGCTAAGATTGACTTGTGACCCCCAAATTGAGACTGGCTGTGCTCTCATAGTCATTGATGAACATGTACAGGGTAGCAAAACTTTGAGTCACTCAACACATATGTTCTCAGCTGAGGTCGAACAAGGAGACCGTCTGCCTTCTTGTTTTAGCTCTCACATTGTAAACAAGTGTACTTTCTGCAGTCTATTTAGTGCCAAGTTTTTCACATTTTTATGCTCGTTGTTGGTGACTTTGCAGTTTAAAATGGTCCGCAAACATAGTGCTGAAGAGCTGTCTAGCGTTCCTGAGCGTAAGAGAGCTGTGATGTGCCTTCTGGAGAAAATACATGTTTAGATAAGCTTCATTTAGTCATAAGTTATCCTGCTCTTGGCCGTGAATGCAATATTAATGAATCAACAATATATATATTAAATAAGTTGTTAATAAGGAGATGATGAGCAGTTGTCTACAGACAGAATATTTGTACCGATTCCTCAAAGGAAGATTTTATACAATGAGCTAATGGCTAAAACTATTAGGTAAAGTTTATGTGTAGTCACATGTGTGTTTTCTTGAGTGTGTGTTTGGGGAGTTTATCAACAACATTAGAGGAAAGCATTTTATCAGGCAAATAAACTTTAAATAAACTATTAAAAGGGCCATTCAAGACTTTTGTTCCAATACCCTTGTGTTATAGTTGAGGATATGAAGACCTAAGAGAGTGAAGTGAGTTTACAAAATACACATTCATTTGGCTTTCCTTTTGGTGCCAGGGCCAGGACAAGAAACTGGATCTCAGTTGAGAAGCAAGCCTTTACTGATCTTCCAGTATATTCAAAGCATTGTAGTTTCTTCTGGGATGATTGAGAGATGCAGGCTGTCTAGATCCTTCGACTGAAAGGTTGGTGTTGTTATTCCCCATTGCAGTAGACGAGGAGATGGTTTGGAAGATGAGGTTAGAGAGGAGTAGAAATGAATCCTGACAGGACAAAAAGAGAACTGGCTTTGAGTTCAGACAGATTCTACTGTGACATCGCTGTGGGATCTTAGGCAAATCATATATCCTCCCCGAACCCCAGCTTCCTCACCTATCAAATAGTGCTAATCTACTTAATAGGATTGCCATGGAGATTAGAGATAATGTAAGGGAAATATCAGGCACATGGGAGACATAAGACAAATGCTTACCATTGCTTTGAGTAAGAACTTGATTTTAGACCTTACTTCCTGGGCAATCATATTGTTGCTGTGACTAACTGCAGATCCACAGCCTCTGTGATTTTCCTAGTTCTGCATGGACAGTGAGTAGAATGCTACTCCCACTCTCTCCTGGCAAAAGTTGAACTGGTGAGCAGAGGAGGTTGATGTGTCTGCCCTTCCCCAACGTAGCAAAGCCAAGATGAAAGTGGTGCATCTTCCATGGGTTGGCTCTCCTCCTTCCCTGTGGTAGGGCGGATCTGCAGCAAACTGGATGTTATAACCCACTTGCACTAACCTTCAAGGAAGCTCAAAGGCAGTCTGGCTTTAAAATCTTTATGGAAGTTTTTTTCCCCCCACTCACTCTCTCATTCTCTTTCCCTCCCTTCCTTTTAATTTGATATGAAAGGTTGCATAGATGGCTTATGATTCCTTTTTGTGTGTGTGTGCTTGCAAAATAGAGACATAAGCACGTAGGTTGTATTTACAGCCAGGAAAAGTTCCTGGTGGATGGAGACATCAGCTACTTTATAGGCCTTCTGGGCTTCTTCTTTTGCTGTTGATGAAGTTATTAAATTTCTGTGGTATTTTTCCCCCATACAATGCACAGTAAGGTGTTTACTATGTTAGCAGCCACGGTGTTCTTTGCCTCAAAATAAAATGGTTGGTGTGAGCCAGGAGAGGTTTGAGTGAATATAAATACATCCCTTTCATATCAGAAATTGGCCATGAACATATTTCTGCTCATTATTATCAGATGGTGCAAACATACAACAGAACCATTTTAGTGGGCTTGAGTGCGAGGAGAACTTATTAAAGTATATTAGTTAGTTCTTTGGATCTCTGAGAGCCTAGAGTCGAACTTGGCAGCTCTATGGACAAGGACTACATCCAAACTGTATCATAAGAATGCACCAGCAGTGTATTCATCACTGCCATTGAGCACAGAGACCACAGCTCATATCCTCAACCCAGGATGCCAGATATCTCACCTCCGCTATTCCTCAAAGCCAGCCATGACTGCCTTCTCTAGCCAAAAAATGGTTTCCATCCAGCATACCCTTTTTCATCTTGATCACTTCTCAATGAAATTCTCATAGGGGCATGCGATTGGTGGGGCTGAGTCTGAGTATTGCAAGGGACAGTGGGAAGGATGTGGAAAACTTCTCATATATGGGAAGATCCAAATGTCGACTATAGTTTTCAATGCTGGATAACATTAAGGAAAATCTGGGAAAGGTGTAACTGCTGCTTGGGTCTGCTATTAGACCTAGAATATAGACCAGGGCCTCTCAACTTCAGTACTCTTGAAATTTGGGACCAGATGATTCTTCATTGTGAGGAACTGTCCTGTCCTTTGCAGAATGTTTAGCAGTATTCCTGGCTTCCACCCACTAGATGCCAGTAGCACTGCCCCCTGTTGTGACACCAAAAATGTCTCTGGACATTATCAAGTGTCCTCCAGACAGCAAAATCTCCCCTGGTTGAGGACCACTGATGTAGATCGTGATAGGTTTGGTACACTGCGTGTGTATGAGTATGTATGTATGTGCTACCTTATGCCAAAAGTATTTTGGGGAAAGTTGAGTAAACTAGATATGAGAGGCTATAGGGAATGGAACTGAGGGAGGGGGAGTTCTCAGAAGCTCATCACTTCAATATAAACATCACAAGTGTAAGGTTTTGTCTGTTTGGTTCACAGCTCAGTTCCCAGTGCCTAGTGCATAGTAGTACTCAATACATATTTGTTGAATGAATGAAAAAATTAAAAGCCAAGGTTTTTTTTTGAAAAGAACAGGCTCAATTTAGATATTCTGTCCTTTCATTAGACTAGAGTTTGGTTCTGAAAGTATAGCCACTCTACCCCTAAGGTGTGTACTGGCCCAAGGTAGCAATAGCCAGATGTAGGAAGCCCAGATGTCAAAACATCCTGGATGTTACACACTTGGTACTCACAAGTGGTTTAACAATGGGCATACCCTCACTCTTCCTGTTTCCCTGGAAAATATGCATCATATGCATCCTGATGTATCCTTTAGCTGAATTTGGGCAACCTTGGTCAAGGAGGATGCTTGGCATCCTTAGTACAATCAAGAGCCCCTGGTTGCCTTTTAATGTTTATGTTCAAGCTGAATTGAAATGTCCTGAGGACCTCTGGATCTCTTTATTTGTTGATTACATATTTATTGAATTAAATGCTGAGGATGCAGCCATGAGCAAGACAGACCAAGTCCCTATCCTCGTGGAACCTGCATTCAGGTGGTGTACAGAGATAATTCATAAGTAAATGCATAAATAGAATAAATCCAGAAAACTCTGAAAACCAGCACTGGAATAAATCTACAGGGGTAGAGTGATGATGAGTGGGTATTGAGGAAGAAAGGCTGGTTGGAGAAAGCCTCTCTGAGGAGGTACCCTGAGAACAGTGACCTCCAGATGTAGTCTTCAGCTTTTGCCCCTTTCTTCTTCCCTGAATCCTTGAGAGTAGGAACAGGATGTGTTTGTGGAGGGTGAGGAGGACAGAGCAGAACCAGATAAAGTGTTCCTGTGGTGCTCCAGGAACCCTTGGGGTGCACATGCCTTTCTATTGAGAGTCTTCAGGAACTTGCCACAGTTGGTATTGTTTTGAGCTCTCCTTCTTAACATTTTTGAGTACTAGATCCTTTAGAGAATCTGAAATAAGTTAGGGAAACTCTCCAAAAAATACATCTTAATACAAAATTGTCATGCAAGTTTGGATGTCCATGAACTTGTTGAAGCCCATCTGTAGGGAGCTTCCTTTGTTCCAACATTAAAAAATTCTGGGGTAATAATAATACTAATTTAGCCATTTATTGTAGCACAAGTGAGGTGAGGTGCTGACTACTTCACATGTATTATCCCTGTCAAACCCCATAATGACCCTGTGAGATTGGTAGGATCACCAGCCCATTGAGCAAATGAAGAAAAGGAGGCACGGAGTTAAGTGAAAATTTCCCCAGAGTCACACAGGGATATTAGGTGTTTGTTTTATTCTCTTTAGTGGCCTTTATACTCTACCAGGAAATATTGTTGAGGACCTGGGCCATCTAAAGACTTGGATAACTCCTGATGCACCACTCCAGGAAACTGTGGTAGCAAATCTCCAGGATGAAGATGGTGTTTCCTGCACCTGTCCCCGTTGTTGGTGCCGCGTGAGCACCCAGGGCATTCATGGCCCTGCCTGGGGGACCGTACCTGTGCACATCATCACACGCATTACCCTAAATGTGTTACTTAGAACCAGGCACAATGGTGAAGTGTTTGATGACAGTGCTGTCCTGATAGTAAATGATCTTATTGCTGTGGGTTACAGACTGTGTTTGCGACTACGTATGATGACTTCAATGTTAGAGAGGGACTATTATTTCACAATGGCTAAGACACTCTAGTGCAGGGAACCAAAACTCTTTCTATCAAGGGCCAAGTAGTACATATTTTAGGTTTTGAGGGCCAAGAGGCAATGCAGAGAGCTGTATGTAAAGACTTATATCACTATTTAACATACAGTCATTTAAAAATGTTAAAAAAATATTTTTAACTTGCAAGCCATACAAAATCTGGAAGGTTTGATTTTGCTCACAGACGGATTTGTAGTTGGCTGACTCTGCTCTACAGCTAGGTTATCTGAGCTCACAGCTACCCTGACAGTGGATGAATGGATAACCTTTATTGGGTTATTTAGCCTCTCTGTGCCTCAATTTTCTCCTATGCAAAAAGGGGATGGTCATCGCACCTACTTTATAGAATAACTGGGAGGATTAAAAGAGTCACTATATGTAAAAGCATGTAAGAGTTCTTGGTCCCTCATCAAGATCACATCAGTCTGCGTATTATTATTCCTTGATTGTTTGATAAAAGGTGTATCCCCAGACATACCCAGTGCTTTGGAATTCTTGCTGGGACATGGAATTCTTGCTGTGAGAAACAGCATAATATGACACTGGAGGACTTATTTTTAAAAATCTCTAAATTCAGAAAATGATAAATATATTAATAGAGTTCAGTTGCAGGAGTCTTCCTTTTTCTTTTATCTCTCTATGCACAGAAAGAAAAATAAATCCAGGGCTAAGTAAGGAACTTGGTGGATAAGTTCCTCCATGAGAAAATGATTGTTTCAGTCATTTTCGCTCCCCAGCATCCCCCCACTACCTGTGCTTTGGGAGCATTGGACTAGGGAGAGGAGAGATGTGGGGGACAGACACTATCCGTAGGGATGGCAGGAGGATAACTTCATCTAGCACCTCTTATTTCTCAGAGTTCTGCTGGGTGTTTTAAGAAATAATCTCATTTCTCTATTACTGTGCATAACAGCTGGGTAGGATGGGCTTAATTAACCTTAGATTATTGATAGAGAAGTAGAGAAACAAAAAGGAGATTAAGGTTACACACCCAATAAGTGACAGAACTGAGATTTGAATTCAGGTTTGCCTCATTCCCAAGCACCCGACTCTATGCTATTCTCAGGGTGCTCTGCTGCCTCCCTGGGCAGGGGCCACAGGAACATGCCCTCAGTAGGAAGTTGTCTCTGGGCGTCTGGGCTCCCAGCTCCAACCATGGTCCTTTAATCAAATGAGAGCAGAGTCAAATTCTTCTGTGCCTTGTACTATATGGAAGCTCCAGGGACTGGGGATAGAAAGGAGAAGGAGGGGAGAAGACAAAATTCATCTTAGAACAGGTCAGTGTGTAACAATGAGCCTCAGTTTATATGCTCTACTTTGAATGAATCCCATTCACCAAGGTATCAGGATCACTTTCCTTAAATCTTTGAGAATATCATTTTTATTAGATTCATAGTATTCTATCATATAAGTTTACCATAATGTGCTTCAACAAACCTGTTTTGGGGGGCCATTTTGATCAGATCCAATTTTATGTTAACACGGATACTACATGATAAATTTTTTACTGTATTAGTTGTATTTTGTTATAGGCATGAATCTTAAGAATGGCAGAAGGAAGATTTTGCTTTGTTGACCCATGTTGATGGTCTCTGTGGTTTACTAGAGTTGTTGCAGATATTTTGCTGTTTAACTGGTGTTTGTTTTCATTTATAATTTGCATTCAAGAATGAACACAAATCCCTCAAGTTTCCCTTTACCCCTTGGAGGCGCCCTTAAAAAAGGGATAATCTTTTTTCTATATTTTCAGTGGGAATACGGAGATATAGTTCACTCCATTGCTTCAAGCTACAGACTAAATAATAGTAGGAAGGAAGAAAACAGAGCTTTGCAAAAGGTGTGTAACAAGTTTTTATAACTTGGCAATATACTCTGAGCCTAGAACTTTCTCCCTAATTTGTAAAACCACATGAATTTCAGCAGAGACTAATCTGTTTTTGAGTCACTAGCACTTAACAAATATAAATGTGTTGTTGTAAGAGTTCAATAAACTTTACAATCTTTTAAATACTCTTCACTTAAAATGGGAGATGTGTTGAAACTGGTTGGTGGGTTGTGAAGGAGGAAAAGAGAGAGGGGAAACCAGAAGGAAGAGGATGTGGGTTTTTGCCACCCTGAAATTCAGCTGAAATCTGCAGGAAGCTCAAGTAGGGAAATTAAAGTTAAGGGGTGATCTGTGAAGGAAACAAACAACCTTGGGAACCTTCAAAATGTAAATGTCTCAAGCAAGCAGATGGGATGAATAATGAGAACAGGTGCTGGCCCATTGGCCAAGAGCTTTAATAAATCATATTTTAGAGCTTTTTCGTTCTTTATTCATCATTCATTCATTCATTTATTGAAAGGGTACCATGTGCCAGGCTCTGTTCTAGGAGCGGGGAATCAGCTATGGACATATCAGAGAAGGTAGGTCCCTCTTCTCATAGGGTTCTCCTTATGATGGGGAGAGAGACACACAGTAAATAAATGAGGTGGCAAGGTTGGGAATTGACAGAGTTAGGACTTGAGTCCAAGTTTGACCCCAGAGCAGCCCTGGAGCTATGTGTGCTGGGTCACCCGACGTGGTGCCTAGAATGTAAGCCTCAATTTCTTTATTCATAAAGAGGGGATTGGAGCATCTGGGTAACTCAGTCAGTTAAGCGGCTAACTCTTGGTTTTGGCTCAGGTTATGATCTCAGGGTCATGGGATCGGTCCCCATGTCAGGCTCCGCACTCAGCCACTCAGCATGGAGTCTGCTTGAGACTTTCTTTCCCTCCTCCCTCTGCTCCTCTCCCTGCTCTCTCTCTCTGTGTCTGTCTTTCTCAAAGAAATAAATAAAATCTTAAAGAAAAAAAGAGGGGATGAATACTTACCCCCACAGGTTTGCTGGGAGAATCAAATAGGAAGATAAGAATGAAAGTGTGTGTAAGGTATCAAAGAGTGTCCTCATATAGAAAATGTTATTATTCTTATTATAGATACTATATGGACTATATAGGGACTTTGAACTTGGAATGCTCCCAGTCAGAAAGCGGGCCTTTATTACAGAAAGAGAATGAGACAGGCCTGGATGAAAAAATAAGACAATGTGGCTCTTGTCACTTCTGATCTTGGTGGCTGGGTCTGGTCACTCAGCCCGTTCTCTCAGCTCTAAAGAGACTGCTAGCCCCACCCTGGTGGGTAGTTGTGAGGCTCACGTAGGATAATGTGTGGGAGGTTTGCAAAAGCTTTTTGTGTCTGTCATTACTGTGTGCACTGCCCTGTCCTGAGGCACATTCGGAAGTAATTTCATGTTTCTCCTCTGTCTTCATTGAGAATCTCTTGCGTCCTAAGGAGCAACCAGGCTGGTGACCTCAGGGCAGTTTGCTATGCACCTGTGTCCTTATTCCTAGAGCCCAACCTGAAAGACCAGGGTGAGGTTGTTTCTTGCATCTTCCTTTTGGGTCAGTTTGTTCATTTACGATAATTTCTCCATCAAGTTTTTCTGAGGTACATTGTATTCATTCTAGAATATAAGTTCATCTTGGAATAGATTACCCTCACCCTTTAAGACTCTGAAATTTTGATTTTTCTGCAATCCTCTGCCTACCCTTTTGAGCCAGAAATCTCCCCCAATTCAAGATGCATACATAAAGTGTTTTAAAAGACCTGACTAAAATGCAATACTATAAAGAATTAGCACCAATAATAAAAATCAATGCTTGGCAAATTCTTGGGTATAAAGCAGAGTTGTCTCTCTTGAAAATGGAAGTGATATTTTCCTGAATGCCAGAAGACAAGAAAAGCTCATGGTAATGAGTGAAGCAGAAAGCTAGTAATGGGATTTGGGTCACTGACACTCAGCCTGGGAATCAGGACATCGGTGCCGAGCAGGCTGCCTTGGGCCACCTTAAGACACACGAGGTCCCATTGCAGCCCGGAGGACACTTGAGGTTACTTCCAAGGGTGCCTCGAACAGTGTAGGCAGAAACAGACTAGGGCACAGATCCTCTCCATGGGATCTCAGCACTAGGTGATGCTCAGATCAGCCAGGAAAAGAGTTGCAACTGGCTCCTGACCCTTCCCTGCTGGAGAAGGTCTGCCATCCCTTTCAAAGTTGCTCGGAGGAGTGGGGATGTGCAGGGAGGGAGGAGGGAGATGTTGCTCTGGACCGAGGACTGACCTGTGGGCTTACATGTTGGTATTCCTTCATTTGGTCAATTTCTAAAGCCTCATGGTGTAGTATTTATCGTGAGGAGTAGTTTTTATCTTGCCCTCATATATACATTGCTGCAGCTGCTTCCCCTACTGCCTCCTCCTCTTCCTCTTCGGCAGCCTCCTTTTCCTCCTCCTCCTTCCTTTCCTTCTTGTCTTTTTATTCCCACCAAGCCTTGGACTACAATTATAAGATGTTACATTGGAAGGGGCACCAAAAATGACCATGCGCAATCTTTCACTTTTCACAGGAGAAACAGACCGAGAGAGAGGAAGTGACATGAATATCCTAATGTTTGTCTGATCCAGGCTCTGACAATGGGCTCAGCCAGGAGGAAGTTTTATTCCAATAGAAAGGACTGGGAACCCCAGAGGGTGAGTACATGTTATTCCTTAGAGAGAACCGAGAAGATATTTATTGCTAAGAATCAGAGGCTATCTGACGATGGTGGGGGGATTTGGGCAGAGCTCGAATGAATCAAGGCATGAGAGAAAGGACAAAGGAAAACAAATGATTCTTGTATATCTCACCCCAAATCTAATGATGTCCCACCATCTCAACTTCCACCACCCTGGACTTTGTGGTCACAATTTTTGTTTTTTGTTTTTTGTTTTTTTTCTGGACCACTCTAATAATCTGTCTAACTAATCTGCTTGATTCCTTTCTGAAATGCTGAAGTTCATTCCGCACATAGAAACCAAGTTGCTCCTGCTTAGAGCTCTATTGATGACCTCCTTGGACACCTAGAATAAAACCCCAAGGCCACTATATTAGTTGGCTAGGGCTGTTAGGCAGTAACCAAGTATCATAAACTAGATAGCTTCAAGCAACAAAAATTTATTCTCAATTCTGGAGGGTAGAAGTCTGAAATCAAGTGTCATGCTCTCTTTGAGGGAGCTTTTCCTAGCTTTGGGTGGTTTCTGGCAATCCTTACTATTCCTTGGCTTGTAGATGTATCACTCCAACCTCACCTTGGCTTCATATGGCCTTTCCCCCTGTGTCTCTGTGTTCAAATCTCCTTTTTCTTATAAGAACACCAGTCATACTAGATTTAGCACTCCCCGCCCCGCCCCCCGCCCAGTATGACCTCATCTGAACTTGATTATATCTGAAAATATCCTATTTCAAATAAGGTCACTTTCATAGGTTCTTGAGTGGATATGAATTTGGGGGGAAGATTATTCAGCCCACTGCAACCACCAAGGCCCCACATGATCTGGCTTCTGCTACTCCCTGGACCTCACTGTCTACTCACCTTCCCCTTTTCCCCTTGTTCCAGCCATACTGGTTTTCTTCTGGTTCCTTGAATACACCAAATATGTGTCTACCTCAGGATCTTTGCACTAACTTCTTCCTTTGCCTGGGAAGCCCCCTCCCTTGATATTTTCAAGACTTACTTTCTCATTCCATTCAGATCTCCATTGAAATCGAAATCTAGATTAATGCCTCTATCATTCTGTATTTCTATACCTTGCTGTATTATTCTTCGTCACTGCACCTATTTATATTACTTATATATTATATATTTAGTTTTGTTATTATTTTTGCCTGTCTCCCCAGTTAGAATGTGAACTTCAGTATGACAGCAATTTTGTCTTTTTCAATTATAGAACCCAGTGGCTAGTAACATGCATGATACTTTTTAGAAAGTCAGTAGACATTGGTTGGAGGAGTAAATGAATGGATGAATCTCCCAGTTTTAATGGCCCAGGATTAGGATGCATATCTCAAGAAAAAGTCTTCTCAGCTCACCAGATCCACATTCTACAACCTGGCAGTCACAATGGTCCAAAATCCAACTCTGCCTTACCTACTCAACACCTCCTCCATTACCTTTGGTTTGCAGATGGCAGACCAAGAGGTCCAAGCTAGAGGATTACGGAAATAGGACACCTGGTGAGTTAGGAAGTCAGGGCAATAGTGGGGTAAGAAGAGAGTGGGCATGAAATCAGCAGTCACAGATATCACAGGGCTGAGCAAACTAGGGTTTCTAAAGTCTGTCAAGAGCAGCTACTGGTACTCAGCAAATGGAAGGATAGATCAAGATTAACAACCAGGAATATTAACAGTCACAAAGATAGCAAGCATTTTTATGTTGCCTTAAAGTCTTATAAGTTACAAAGCCTTTCAATGTCCAATACATAGCTGAACCACATATGAACTCATGCAATTCCATAGTTAGAATACAACAACAGTTACAGTTACAATTCTTATGCCTCTGCTAGGCATTATGGCATAGGAATAGACTTGCCTTCAAAAGCCTCAAGCACAGGACTGAGATAAGCACAGTAAGAAATTATTATTCTAAGAGAGGTAATTGCAATGTTAAAGGCATGCCCAATTGCTATGGAATCACAGAAGAGGTGAGCCTAACCCAGCTCTGGAGGAAACAAAGGATCAGGAGAGGCTTTGCGGAGGAAGCAACAACTGAAATGAAGGAAAGAAAGCTTCTGGAACTGCACTGTCCCTTATGATAGCTACTAGTCACATGTGGCTATTTAAATGTAAATTAATTAAAATGACTAAAATTTAAAAGCCAGCTCCTCAGTCACATTAGCCATATTTCAAGTGTTCAGTGGTTATTTAGCTAAGACTGATATAGAACATTTCTTTTCTATCATTGCAGAAAGTTCTATTGAACAGTGCTGCTGTAGAGTTTGGCTTTTCCAAGGTCATTATCCATTTAGGAAACTCTTGAAATCAACAGAATATTCTAACTCAAACTGGATTAAATATCAATAAGAATTCATTTGTGCACATAACAGAGCAGTCCAGAGGTAGCTGATCCTTCAGGTGAGATTTGATAAAGATGCTGGCTTCTTTCTATAATTTTCCCACCTTTCTCTTCCTTATTTGATAGCTTTATTCTCATGCTGGTTTTCCTCATGGTAACAAAATGGCTGCAATAGTTCCGGCCTTTTCATTTGTATTCCACACCATCAAGAAGGAGAAATCTTTTTCTCTATCCATGGGTGAAGAGGCATGGGTTTCACTCTGCCCCACGTGTGTATAATAGAGCTGGCACTAACCAATGTGACCAAGGACACACCATCGGTTGATGGGCTTAGGCCTGAGTTAAGTGCCTGATCACTGAGGCCAGATGCATGGAATTTTGCTTAACTCAGTCAGGATGGGGCTTGTTCCTGAAGCTAGAAATGAGATACAGACTTCACCTTCTGGCTGTAGCCCAGTAAGGGGCAGGTGCAGAAAATAGTGGGGTGGCAAGGCCCCCTGCAGTCACTCAGCTAAGTGGCTCTTGGATTATCTACATCTCTCTGGGCCTCAGTTTCCAAAAACCATGTGAAGAGGGCAGACCAGCTCTGGCTTCTGTTGATGCCTCCGGGTGAGATTTCTTAGCAGGGACAAGCTAGAGAGAGGCAGGGGAGGCTCATAGGATGCCAGATTTAAAAAAACCCTTATTCTCAAGGTTGTGTAAGTGCAGGCAGGATTGGCATCTAAAAGTAAGAGCCTCCTTAAACTTTGTGCCCAAGGCACCATATTTGCCTTATCCTAGTTCCTACTCTGTTTCTTAGGAAATCAATTTGTCAGAAAAGATGGATTCTATCTTTCTCTTTAAATTCAAAGGAGAGTTTTCTTTTATCTAAAATAGCAAGGATTTTCAGGTTCAAAAATGCACATGGATCGTTAAAAAAAAAAAAAAAAAGGCACTGCTGTTTTCACCAGGCCAATCCATCTCCCCAGTGGTTCTTCTGATGAGTTGGAGATACTACAACACAATAAGAAAACATATTACCCATTACAAATGGCATTGCATTATAAACTATAAATAATTGATAGGCAATGATATAGAATAATAACTTTGCCTCAGAGCTATTTGTCTGAGGTCTTAATAATTTCACTCTGTTGAGTCATAGACTAACCCCGGAGTGGCAGTTATAACAATACTACGGTGACTGAGCAGATGGGTAAGAAGGAGGATAGTGGGGACTCAGAGATCAGGTGGGAGAGAGGATTAGAGTTGATCAGAGTTCCCAGATTTAGCAAATAAAAGTACAGGATAAACAAATATTGCATGGTTATACTTATACTAAAGAAATCACTTGCTATTTTTCTAAAATTCAAAATTAACTGGGTGTCCAGTATTCATGGGGCAACCCTAGTATATTACTCTCCTATTGCTGCCATAACAAATTACCACAAACTTGTTATCTTAAAACAACACAAATTTACTATCTTTATAGTCTAGAAGTCTGATGTCTGAAATCAGTTTCACTATGCTAAAATCAAGGTGTCTGCAAGATTGCATTCCTCATGGAGGATCTAAGACAGAATTTGTTTCCTTGTCTTTGACAGCTTCCAGAGGCCACCTGCATTCCTTGGCTCCCAGACAACATGCTTATGACCTCTGGTTCCGTTCTCACATCTTCTCTGATCTTGACCCTCCTGCTTCCTTCTTATAAGGACACTTGTGATTATATTGAGTCCACCTGGGTAATCGAGGCTACATCTCCGCAAGGTCCTTAATCACATCTGCAAAATCTCCTTTGCCAACTAAGGTAACAGATTCAGAGGTTTGGGAATTAAGACATTAACATCCTTGGAGGAGACATTATTCTACCTACCACACCTAGCCTAGCCTAGGTAGAAATACCTAGTTCCTGAAATGTGACCTCAGGACACATAGTCTTCACAAATAGCTTTGGGTGGCACTTGTACTGCTGCTCTGCCCCTGAACATTTCTTTAAAATTTCCAACTTTTGGAGCCAGCACTTTTGTCTGAAGTGTGAAGTAGTAGCGAGAACTTAGTTTCTGGAGTTGGGGCAGATCTGGGTGGGAATTCTGACTCCTCCTCTTTCTCTCTGAATGATCTTGCTAGATTGCCTTCCTCTCTGGTTTCCTGGTCTGTGGAATATGAGTAATAATACTGCCTCCACCCCAGGATTATCTTGAGGGTGAGAAATATTTGATGAAAGCATGTAGCAGGCACCATGCAAACACGAGGGGCTGCTATCATAATGGTGCTGATGAGAGGCTGCGAATGTTGTAGGCAGGGGGCTGTATACTTCCTTTCTGGAGAAAGGCTGAGATGCAAAGTTATGGAGATGGCGGATTACTGTCAGTTGCTCACCTGGCGATTCATGCTGGGAGTTTATGCAATTTGCTACAACCCAGAGCGGGAGTTACTCAACCTCAGCACTACTGATAGTTTGGGCGGGATAATTGTTTGTTGTGGGGAATGTTCTTTATCTCTGACTCCATCTCTCTCTCTGGCCTTGTTGTCCTCAGTGTGATAGGTCAATAATCACAGCTTCAGAAGAACCAATCTTGTTAAATGTCCATAGTTACCCAAAACCATCTACAGATTTCATGTAATCCCTATCAACAACATTTTTTCACGAATTAAAACAAATAATCCTCAAATTTGTGTGGAACTACAAAAGACCCTGAGCAGCCAAAGAAATCTTGAAAAAGAAGAACAAAGTTAGAGGTATTGCAATCCCAGATTTCAAGATACGCTACAAAGCTGTAGTAATCAAAACAGTATGGTACTGGCATAAAAATAGACATGTAAATCAATGGGACAGAATAGAGAGTCTAGAAATAAACCCATACTAACATGGTCAATTAGTTTACAACAAAAGAGGCAAGAATATACAATGGGCTAAAGACAGTTTCTTTAACAAATGGTGCCAGGAAAACTGGACAGCTACATTCAAAAGAATGAAACTAGACCGCTTACACCATGCACACAAACTCAAAATGGATTAAAATGGATTCATGGATTAATATCCAAAATACATAAAGAATTTATACAACTCAAAACCAAAAAAACAAATAGTACAATTAAAAAATGGGCCTAGGAAGGGGCTCCTGGGTGGCTCAGTAGGTTGAACGTCTGCCTTCAGCTTGGGTCATGATCCCAGGGTCCTGAGATCGAGTCTCAGCAGGGAGCCTGCTTCTCCTTCTTCCTCCGCTGCTCCCCCTGCTTGTGCTCTCTCCCTCTCTCAAATAAATAAATAAAATCTTTAAAAAAATGGGCAGGGGACATGAATAGATATTTTTCCAAAGAAGGTATTCAGACACATGAAAAGATGCTCAACATTACTAATCATCTGGGAAATGAAAATGAAAACCACAATGAGCTATCACTTTACACCTGGTAGAATGGCTAAAATAAAAAACAAACAAAAAAATAATAAGTGTTGGTGAGGATGTAGAGAAAAGGGAACACTTGTGCATTGTTGGTGGGAATGCATATTGGTGCAGCTCACTAGAAAACAGTATACAGGGTCCTCAAAAAATATAGAATTGCTGTATGACCCAGTAATTCCACTTACCCAAAGAAAATGAACGTACCAATTTGAAAAGGTATATGCACCCCATGTTTGTTGCAGCATTATTTATAATAACCAAGGTATAGAAGCAACCCAATTGTTCATCCAAAGATGAATAGATAAAGAAGATGTGAGATATGCGTGCACACATGTGCAGTGTGCATGCACACACACAGACACACACAGACACACAGACACACACATGCACAAAGACACACACACACACACACACACACACACACACACACACACTGGAATATTACTCAGCCATAAAAAAGATGAAATCTTGCCATTTACAACAACATGGATGGACTAGAGAGTATTATACTAAGCGAAATATGTCATTCAGAGAAAGACAAATGCCATGATTTCTCTCATATGTAGAATTTAAGAAACAAAGCACATGAACAAACAAACAAATAGACCAAAAAAACCCCAAAAAACAAAAAACCGGACTCTTAAATACAAGAGAACAAATTGGTGGTTGCCAGAGGAGAGTTGGATTGAAAGATGGGTGAAATAGATAAAAGGAATTAAGAGTACGGTTATCTTTTTTTTTTTTTTTTAAGATTTTATTTATTTATTTGACAGAGAGAGATACAGTGAGAGAGGGAACACAAGCAGGGGGAGTGGGAGAGGGAGAAGCAGGCTTCCCACTGAGCAGGGAGCCCGATGCGGGGCTCGATCCCAGGATCCTGGGATTACGACTTGAGCCAAAGGCAGATGCTTAACGACTGAGCCATCCAGGTGCCCCAAGAGTACGGTTATCTTGATGAGCACTGAGAAATGTATAGAACTGTTGAATCACTTGAAACTAATATAACACTGTATGTTCCTTATACTTCAATAAAAAAAAATCACAACTTCATCTCTTTGACCCTGAATGCTTCTCTAAGTGGCCATTTTGCTGTCGATCACTTATACTTTAGTATGAATGAGGAGTCCGAGACCAGGATTTGATAAAGACAGAACAAGGAGAGATAAAAAGAGGCAGGTAGATGAAAGGAGATCCTGATTTGGGACACAAGGGATGTCACATTCTAACTTTACAGTTTTCCTGGTACTTGATTCTGTTCTTGCACCTATTCATAGAATTGTGCTTTGGTCCAAATTATGTTTTCCAATGCCCATACTAAGGAGGTAATTGTTAACACTGCAGCCACAATGAAGGACTTTCTCTGGATCAAATGTTAACATCACACAGTCTACATTTTCCATTTTATGAGCATTTACCTCTCCACTAAACAAATTCATCATCAAATTGCCCGGATATTACCCCCTTTGAAGGCCAACATAGGACAACTTAGAGGGTGGTCATGAAGCTCTCAGGCAGGAAAGACCTGGATATCCCACTGCCTTGGTGGTTGAGAGGTATGAGGCGTGTCTCTGATGCTGCGTTGACCAAATATGTGGCCTTGGGCCAGTTTCTTTCTTTTTATTTATTTATTTATTTATTTTTAATTTTATTATGTTATGTTAGTCACCATACAATACATCATTGGTTTTTGATGTGGTGATCCACGATCCATTGTTTTCGTATAACACCCAGTGCTCCATGCAGTACGTGCCCTCCTTAATACCCATCACCGGGCTAACCAATCCCCCCTCCCCACCCCCCCCAAAACCCTGTTTGTTTCTCAGAGTCCATAGTCTCTCATGGTTCATCTCTCCCTCCAATTCCACCCCCCCATTTTTCCCTTCCTTCTCCTAATGTCCTCCATGCTATTCCTTATGTTCCACAAATAAGTGAAACCATATGATAATTGACTTTCTCTGCTTGACTTATTTCACTTAGCATAATCTCCTCCAGTCCCATCCATGTTGATGTAAAAGTTGGGTATTCATCTTTTCTGATGGCTGAGTAATATTCCATTGTCTATATGGACCACATCTTCTTTATCCATTCATCTGTTGAAGGGCATCTCGGCTCTTTCCACAGTTTGGCTATTGTGGACATTGCTGCTATGAACATTGGGGTGCATATGGCGCTTCTTTTCACTACATCTGTGTCTTTGGGGTAAATACCCAGTAGTGCAATTGCTGGGTCATAGGGTAGCTCTATTTTTGAATTTTTGAGGAACCTCCATAATGTTTTCCAAAGTGGCTGTACCAACTTGCATTCCCACCAACAGTGTAAGAGGGTTCCCCTTTCTCCACAACCTCTCCAATATTTGTTGTTTCTTTCCCTGTCCATTTTTGCCATTCTAACTGGTGTAAGGTGGTATCTCAATGTGGTTTTGATTTGGATTTCCCTGATGGCTAATGATGATGAACATTTTTTCATGTGTCTGTTAGCCATTTGTATATCTTCTTCAGAGAAGTGTCTTTTCATATCTTCTGCCCACTTTTTGACTTGATTATTTGTTTTATGGGTGTTGAGTTTGAGAAGTTCTTTATAGATCTTGGATACCAGCCCTTTATCTGTAGTGTCATTTGCAAATATCTTCTCCCATTCTGTGGGTTGCCTCTTTGTTTTGTTGACTGTTTCCCTTTGCTGTGCAGAAGCTTTTTATCTTGATGAAGTCCTTGGGCCAGTTTCTTCACCATGCTTGGCCTCATCTCCCACATTCCCACAATGAAGGACCTTGGTTAGATTATACCTGATGCTCCCTTTGGGCCTAAAGTTCTGTGAGTCTATAACTCATCCATGCTGGTGTTGGGGTTCAGATCTGGACTGGAAATGAAATTGTTCTTTCAGTCTCCCCCAACAGTGTGGTTTGGTTAGAGACTGCCTATCTTGGTTGAAGTGAGAATCAGCATTTTTCTCTTTTATTTGGGAGTGCCTTACCAATCCCAGCCACTGACCAGTCATTGGCATTGGTGTTCGACTACATTAAGTGTGGAGCAGGGATGCTACTTCCCATCTGGAGACTCTTGAGAAGACATACAGAGTAAGCAGGCCCTGCAGAACTCATCAAGGTGACAGGTATTGGGATTCCCCTGGAGTTTAGTTTCTTCCTTTGGCAAAGCATTTAGATGTTGTGCAATCTGGAGTTTTATACTTTTCAAAGGAGTAAAACTATTTGTTATATGCAATTATATAGCCTAAAGGGCCGATCAGCTTTCTAATTGTTACAAAGAAGTCAATGATCATGGAACAGTAAACTGTCCTTATTTCTTCATTTGCTCTTGACTTTCATTTCATGTTCATCAATGCACATGGATTAAACAGAATCCATCATTTTCTTGGGAGACTTTCTGAATCCCTTGATTTCCACAGGGCATCTGGACTGTCATGTTGACATGGTGGCTATTATCTGGCTGCCAATTTATTTATTTATTCATTAATATTTATTAGGTGCCCACTCTGTGCTAGGTACTAAGGAGATAGGAGAAAACAAAACAGGTAAAGCCTCTCTTTTTTTAAAAAAGCTCATATTCTATCAGGTTTATGAAATTATTATAATTCAATTCAATTCAACTCAACTCAATTCAATTCAATCCCAATTATCTTTATGCAGTCTAATCTAGTTCAATTTGACTTATGCTTACAGAGTACCCACTGCATGCAGGATGATATGCTGGTTGTGACATCTCTTCATTTGTGTTTCTAATTTCACCAGTCATAATCACAGCTTTGGTTATTAGGCACTGCACATTGAACCCTTTTATAAATAGGTAAATGACTCTAGTAGGGAATAAATACCTTATGAGTCATGCCTGAATAGTATAAATCTTATTTCTCCATTCCATTGTAGTCTTGGCAAAATCAAGGGTATCTAAGACAAATACATTTATTTTTCCTCCAAGTCTCATATCATTCATTATTCATTTAACATGCTTTATACGAGGATTGCCTAGAAACTTGAGAACACAGAGATAAATAAGACCAGGTCCACGCCCTCAGGCACTTCTCTAGCCTCAAGGCAGTGAAATCTCTAAACAGATAATTATCATCAGATTAACAATGTTAATAATCCCTATCTTTCATTGATCGTCTCCGTGTTCCAGATGATATGCACATCACACATCATACACATTATCTTGTTTGACCTTTATGAATAGCTATAAGAGGTAGGTATAATTTCCTTTTTTGTAGATAAGGGAACAAAAGCCTGAAGCGATCAAGGTCACACATCTGAGAAGTGGCAGAGCAGGGATTTGAACACAGGCTCATTTGACTCCAAAGCCCACAATCTTCTTTTCCAGCAGTGAAATTTATAAATAAAATTAAGGCCAGGAGTAGGGAATGCTTTTCTTAAGGTCAGCCACCATTCTTTCCTTGTTCTGAAATAATAGTGCCCCCGAATTGCATATATTTTGCATACATATGAATGTGTGTGTGTTAGAGCTTCTGATAAGCATTAATTAAGAAGTATTAGCAGAGTGACTTGACAGAAGTAGTTAGAGAATGAATTCAACAAGTAGTATGGACATAATTATATATGGACATGTAAGTATAGGTATGTCATATCAGTACTAGATCCTGGTGTATGAGACATAGCCTCTTCTGTAGGAGTTCATAGGTTTCCAGGGGCTGTGGATAAATGAACTAATAATCTTGTTAAAGTGATAATGTACTAACTCTTACGCTGGGGGTGCTTTGGAAACTATGGGAACTAGCTTATTAGTCCCAGATAAAACTGGGGCATGAGGTGGCCAGTCAAGTCTTCTCTTGCGGAGTAACCATAAAGTGAAGATCTGAAGGATGACTGGAGTTAGCCAGGTACATGGGAATGGTGGAGGGAGCACCTGTTAGTCAGCTTAGCCTAGGCTACGCTATGTAACAAATAACTTCTAGATCCTGGAAGATTTAAGGTATATTAACTGTAGATTAAAGTTCATTTCTTTCTCATGCTTTGTCTGTCCTTGGTCAGTTGAGGCTTCACTTCATGTCTCTGTACTTCAGAACCCAGGCTGATGGAGCCTTGACCATCTGGAAAGTGGCAAGAGGAAGAGAGAGTGAGACACAGGTAAGCACTGGTTCTCACAGTTTCTGCCTGAAGGGACAAACATTGTGTTCACTTATATTTCTTTTTTTTTTTTTTTTTTTTTTTTTTTATGTATTTGACAGAGAGACACAGCGAGAGAGGGAACACAAGCAGGAGGAGTGGGAGAGGGAGAAGCAGGCTTCCCGCGGAACAGGGAGCCCGATGCGGGGCTCGATCCCAGGAACCTGAGATCATGACCTGAGCCGAAGGCAGACGCTTAACGACTGAGCCACCCAGGCGCCCGTGTTCACTTATATTTCATTGACCAAATCAAGCTCCGTGCTCGCAACTCCATGGTTGAGTGGATGAGGAGGTACAATGTTACCATATGCCTGCAAGGAAAGGAATCCAAAAACTGGTAAAAGCCCTAATGATCATCCCCAGGTCAGGAAGAGAGGGAGGGCATTCCAAACCAGAGATGTGTGTGTGGAAAGGCTGGCCTGGAACACTTCTCCTTTGGGACTGCAGTGTCTCAGACGGGTTGAAGCCCAAGTAAACTTCACATTTTAATGATTCTCAGCATCCAGATATGCAGCCCATCATCTTCATCTCACCAAGACCTAACACTATGTTTGGCACAAAATCGTTGAAAAAGAACTGAGTGTGTAACTCAGAGTTGATTATGTCTGGGCCCAAGAATCAAGGTCCTGCCTTTTGCAGCGAGGTCCACATTACCACACAGACCTCTTCCCTATCCCCACACTTACCTAACTCAGTGCAAAAGACATTTACTTTTCTTGGCCAGACAGGATGGGGGAACATAATTATTATTTATTTAAAACTCATTACCTGCAAGTCTTTTGCGTGGAACCAATTAAGAAAGCTCTTAAAGAAAAATAAAATATTATGCTTGGTGTAACACAGTCTTTGGGGGCCCTCCTAATGTGTTAGAAATCCCCATAGGTCTTCACAATTTTTTTTCATCTCTCCCTTTTAAAAGCATGGCTGCTGCCAGGGAATTTGGTTCCTGGTGTTAAGTGCTGGTTGTGGTTTTCCCCCAAATAAAATTATGGCCACGCTGAAGGTGGGAGTGAAGCAGGGAGTGCGAATTGGGAGGGAGTGTGGGCATTCATGTCGGTTCAGGTGTCAAATTTTACATGTCTGGGTTTTGTTTCCACCAGGCCCCACTCTCTGCAATCACTGCTCTGTTATATACGCTTACTGGAAGGGCTAGCTCTGTTTCCAGGAAATCTCTCTGAATTGGGGACATCAGAATCTAAAAAGTAGACAGTGGGAGGACCGGTTTTAGATGGAGCCAGCGAAGGTGCTATGGTTTGAAAAAGCAGCATGAGAAACAACCCTCTCTGAGATTCAGCAGCCTGAACACGCAAGCCCAAAGACAATACAAGTGTTTGGCTGACCGGTGGACCGTCTTGGGATCTCTCTGAGCTCTGCTTTCCCGGTAGCAGGCTGGACTCTATAAAAGTGCTGAAAGTTCCCTTCTGCATAGAACATGTTTCGTGCCTATGAAAACCCTCACGGATGTACCAAATTGTCACCATTCCTGCACTGGAGACCCACTCATGTGGATTAAGATCTTGCTGTCAGAGACGGTAGCATTTATTACTAGGCTTTAGCAGCAGAGTGTAAACCACAGCAAAATACTGCTTAGCAGAGGCCTGTGGAAACATAGTCAAGCTCTGACTGCAGAAGAAAAGTGTGGTCAAGGAAATGTGCACAGGCAGGCCCAGGACTAGTCAAGCGCTCCTCTGGGTTTCCAAAAATTCAAAAATGTCTTGCCCAGATACAGGAGCTATCCCTCCTCCCTATCTTTCTAGCCCTTTCAGGCTTGTCTTTGAACATGAGCAGGGTTCTGCCCAAATGGCAGGGGGTACAATGTGACTTGTTTTCACCCTTTCAGAAGCCTACCTCCTTCAGGAGCAGAGGTAGGACTGTGCATGCATTAAGAGTTACTATCAAAACAAGGGTTGGGCTGTCTTGGGAGGCAAGATTGCATAGCCTTTCCAAGGTCTGGATCAAGGTACTACGATTCAGTTTTGTCATCTGTAAAATGGGGGAACTAATAGTAACTATCTCAATAGTGTTGGCAAATATTAAATGAGAATATATATGCCCTGCATACCTACTAGTTAACATTTATTAAGTCCTTATTGATATTAAACTAGGGTCTGAATTAAACATTGTATATGTTAATTCATTTGGTTCTTCCAACAGTCTCTGAGTTGGTACTAGTATTATTATTCCCCATTTTACAGATAATGACAGTAAGGCACAAAGATGTAAATAACTCCCCTTAGTTGACAGCCAGTGAGAGGGTGTTTTGGGATGAATCTGGGGTGTCTGGCTGCAGAACCTGTCCCCTAAACTTCCAGCTCTGATAAGTGTTGGCTATTAACATTAATACATGCATTATTTTATTAGAATCTCATCATACCCCTAGAGAGAAGTCTCTCCAAGTCGCACTTTTACTGATGCAGACAGTGAATCTCAGAGAGGTGAGGTGGCTAGGTCCATCTCCCTGTGCATGGCAAAATCAATGAGCTTTCTATTGCTCTCCCTCGCCGCCAACTTCATGAATTACTTATCAAATGGGGCAGGTTATGCTAAACACCCAAAGTGCTACTGTCTTGAATTAGACCAAATATGCAATAAATAAGACCAAGAAGGAGGGTACTTCATACCTGTTACCTCACGGTGCTTTACATGAAGGCAGGTGCCTGGAATATCCACAGCAATCTGACACTTGCTCTGGGACTGGTCTAGGCTAGATGCAGAATACATACCTCTGGGGCCCGTGCCACACCCACGCAATCCGAGCTTCTGAGCTGAGGCTTAGAAATCTGTGTCTGACAAGCTTTTCAGGTGATTTTGATGCACAGCCAGTTTGGAAACCACACCAGCATAGCTAAACTCAGATCTCCGAGTGGCATTTCTTACCGAGTGATGCAGAATGGAGCTGAGGGAGGTCATAGAGGCTCCAACTTTGGTGACTCTGTCCTTTAGATCTTGCTGACAATAAGCAACTCACCCAGCCTCACTGAGCATTCATTTCTTCATCGGTCACACGAAGCACATAGTGCATGGGGTCATGGCAAGGAGCACAGGTGTTAACACATTAAAAATGTGAGCCAAATCGGGCGCCTGTGTGGCTCAGTCGTTAGGCGACTGCCTTCGACTCAGGTTATGATCTCGGGGTCCTGGCATCGAGCCCCACATCGGGCTCTCTGCTCAGCGGGAAACCTGCTTCTCCCTCTCCTACTCCCCCTGCTTGTGTTCCCTCTCTCGCTGTGTCTCTCTCTGTCAAATAAAATAAAATAAAATAAAAATAAAATAATCTTAAAAAAATAAATAAAAAACGTGAGCCAAATCAAAAGTGATCGACTCTGAACAGCCTAGATGCTCAATACATACTTTTCAAGTTGAATCTTTGCTTTCTTGTGGCCATATCTGAAATCATCATGGTTTCTAAATGTTTCTAATGTTTCTTGATGATGCTGATAATAAGGTATTTCCACTAGTTTCTGAAACTAACTGTCTGAAACATAGTTATCTCTAGACAAAGATGGTTTCTAGAACACTTAGGTCCCCAATTTTTCCTTTTTGAGTCAGAAATCAACACAGTGGTAGATTTTCTCCTAAAATATACCTAAAAGAAAAGAGAAACCTAAATTAGCCCCATTGGGCTATGCCCAGTGCAAGGGGAACCCCACTGTCTGTTCGGCATCACTTACTGAGCATCTCATTCAACCTAAAGAGGCTAATCTGATAAGCTCTAGTGGATGGTATAACAATTCCAGCTAGGCAGAGATCTGGGATCCATTAAATACATGGGAAATGTCAAAGGGTTACCCAGGTTGGAGAAATAACTCCATTAGTTATAAATGGCAATTTATGCTGCCATGATTCCTCTTACAGAAACTATACTATGTTGTAAGGAGCTCAGTTATTTTCTGGTTGCTGCAGAAATGACTTCTCATAGAGCAATAAAATAAAATAAAATGGTTTCCAATCATGGCTTACCTCCCCTGTGACTTGGCTTCAGGGAAGGAATCACACCAACTCAGACCAGGCCAACCTGAACATTTTGGCCTATTTCTTTTTCCCTTTGGATATTAATAACCTGAATTTTTGGTATGCTTCTAGATCTCATGGACACATTGCTTAGCCTGAATCAGGCTGAACTCTGAGTACTCACAAGATGACTTTCTTTCTAAACATCCTCCTTTCGATGTCAAGGTATTCAGTTCACAGTCTCTCAAATAACCTCAACTCTGAGTGGCTTGCATTGTGATGTATCTTGTTGGGGGCCACGAAAGCAGAACAAGGCACTGTCCTTATCTTCAAGGAGTTTGTGCTCTTGCTGGGAAATCAGTGCTAATAAGCACTAACTCAGCAAACAAACACTAATAACATACTTTTCAGAACTGTACAACACATTATCAGAATCGTACAACACATGGGATGATTCCGCTGAGCGGAATACATCCCAATGAGGTTGGAGAGGTAATCTGGAGACTGAGAATAGGGTTCTTATAGAAGGGTGGTGGTCAGAGGGAGAGTTTATTACTGTCTGGAGTTAAGATGTTTCCCATTGGATTGGCTCCTTGGGGATAGGGAAGCAGAGAGGAGAAAAGATGGTTTATCTTTTGGGAAAATGGCCCGAGCAGGTGTGTGAGAATGGATCTGAGCAGGTAATGCCTGGGCTCAGGGTGGAGGTACTCTCCTCTCCCAGGGTAAGTGGGTAGCTAATGTGTTTGCAAAATAATGGGTGGCCTCAAATCTGAGTATGACAGGAAGTCTTTCCATGACAGCCAGACCCTCGAAAATATCTCTCCTCTACTATCATCCACTATAACCTTTCCTAAGAAGCCTGGGGAGCAGTTCTCCCAGATTATATCCAGGGAGATGCCCCGTAATTTTTCACTCATAATTAAATAAATAGTGCAGTAATTATTTGTTTAATGGCTGTCTCCTCCACCAGACAGTAAGGTTCATTAAATGAAGAATACTAGCATGATAACTGACTCCTGGTGAGGACTCAGTAAACGTCTGTTTTTGCAACCTGAGTTTCATGAGTGCAAAGCCTGTTTTGTCCCATCATCCCGGCATTCCAGGCTTAGCACAATGCCTAGCACAGACAGACTGGCTGGATAAACTCTTGATTTCTCCCCAGTCTCCTTCTCCTGTCATCTTTCTAGTCTCAGGGAAGGAGAACTTCATTGTAGGAGTCACCCTTGGCTTCTCTCTTCCATAGTCACACCTGTTCCGACAGCACGTCTGTCAGCTCTGACTTCAGGAGGTATTATTAATCGATACCTCCCTCTCAAGACTTCTTTTACTGCTGCTCTCGTGCGAGCAACCATGATTCCTCAGCTGCCACTGTTGCCTACCTTGTCCCCTGGCTTCTGCCCTTGGCTTCCCAGTCTCTTCCTCAAAAACATAATTCAGAGCATGACAAGCCTCTGTCCACACATCTCCAGTGGCTTCCCATCTTCCTAAGAAGAAAACGCAAATCCTTTATTTTTTTTAAGATTTTATTTATTTATTAGAGAGAGAGACAGCGAGAGAGGGAATACAAGCAGGGGGAGTGGGAGAGGGAGAAGCAGGCTTCCCGCTGAGCAGGGAGCCCGATGCAGGGTTTGATGCCAGGACCCTGGGATCATGACCTGAGCCAAAGGCAGACGGTTAACGACTGAGCCACCCAGGTGCCCTACAACTCAAATCCTTTAAACTGACCTACAAAGTTTCATGTGAACTACCCTCAGCAAGCTCTCCGACCCTCTGTTCTCTTTCTCCTCTGCTTTGGCCTGAGGACAGGAAGGAGGCCAGGTAGCTCCCTCCCCTCAGCTGGGGTATAGGCTACCCCCTCTGTCTGGAAGGCTCCTTACCATACATCCGGGTGGCTCCCTCCCTCCTTTCCTTGAGGCCCATTCAAATACCCCCTTCTTAGAAAGACTTCCTGTGGCCACCCTCTCTAAATTAGCACTGGGGCACCTCCAGCATGCCTATCCCTTACCACACCTGTTTTCCTTCATAGCTCATATGGATACTGGTCATCATATATGCTTATTTATTTATCATCTGTCCCTATTCTACAACATAGAGTTGGAACTTGATCAGTTTTGCTCAGTGTTTATATATCTGGCACCTATATGAAGTCTGGGCATTTAGAAGGCAGGAGATACTTGATGGACAGACATGTGAATGAATGAGTGAACATGCATGTGTGTGCACAGAAATGTGCACACTCGCACGCTCCACACATATTTCTAAGTGAGTTGTCTTTGAAAATGGCTTACTGTGTCCCAGGGATCATTAGAGGTGTCAGCCCTTTATTTATGTGATGTTTTCTTATCCTCCAGAAGATTCACTAAAGGAGGCATTGTTAGGCCCATTTCACAGAGAATGGGGAGCTCATTGAAGAGCTAGGCCAATACCCAGAGCTGGAAAGTGGAAGGTCTAACTCGATTTGAATGACTCCAGAGCCGCTGACTTTCATTGTCCCAGAATGTTCTGTCCAAGCTGATAGGAACACCAAAAACATGCTCTGCTGCCTTGAGGTTTCTGGAGGGAAGATTCAGAGGGGAATGTTGAAACAACACACTTGTACGTCAGTCATGCCGTGAGGGAGCAGTATTTACTGCCAACAAGTCAAAGCGGCTCACCCTCCGTGACTAAACTGAACACCTACCCTCAGATTTTCCCTTCAGGAGGAAAAGGGAAGAGAGGGGGCGAGCATGAGGAAAACAGTGAGAGGTTCCTCTGGCAGGAAGCCAGGCTCTCCTGTCAGGACATCTCCGACGCGCCCCTTGCAGGAGTTATTACTCATGGGGGAAGAGAAGCTGCCCAGCACAGCACAGACTCTTGGAATATTCCCTGAGGGAGGAGGGGACACAGTCACCAATGGGTGGGCCCAAAGTTGGCTTTGAGAATTTAGTTTTTTAATTACAGCTATCCTGAGAGGCTGTTTGGCAACTGACAATTTACTCGGAATTCACAAGATTGATGTGTCAAGTTGGCCATTCTTAATTTGGGGTTTGAAATTCTCTTCCAACCCTTGAGTTCTCAGAAATAAAGTGGTGTGGGCTGCAGTTCTGGGGATGCCAAGATTCTGAGGGCCTGGCTGATGGCCGAATTGGAGATCTGCTTGAAGTAGAATCTCAGTATCAGTGGGTGGTAGACTTCTGAGCCCTCGTAAATGGCGGAATTCCATGGCTTAGTGAATCACAGAGTTCCATTATTATCGCCCACTGAGGACCCAGGTGTGGAGGGGGAGGTCTGACAGAGGGTGATGTGTGGTAGAACGGCAGGTGTCCCTGAAATCTGACCGGCCTCTTGCTTCCCCCTTTTAACTTGGTTTTGGGAAGTGTTCTTGTGCCAGAGGAGCAGAGATCTGCAAACTCCTGGATGTTGACTCTGCAAGTAGAGCTGTTTAGTGTTCCCAGAGAGGATAAGGTGTCACTTGAACAAACCTAAACAGTTTGGGCATGGCAGATATTTTTTGACTAGCTACCAATACCCATCCCAAAGTTGGTTTCCCCATACCTGCCTCTAGCCATATGGGCTGGAAGTCAGAGTCAAATTCATGCTCTCTCAGCCTATTTGCAGCTGAGCGGTCACATGCCCCAGTTCTGTGCAATGAAATGTTAAGGGCAAGTCTTCTGAATAGCCAGGACATATTTCTCCTCCTTTATAAAAGGAGAGATGCAGGGAGGCTCTCTCTCTCTCTCTCTCTCTCCCTCTCACCTTCCATGCCTTGGCTCCTCCTGTTTCTTGCCTTTGAATGTGGTTATGTGAAATTGTGACACCTAAAGACAGGCCAGCCACTTTGAGACCATGAAAGGAAAATGGGGAGAAGGTGGGAGACATCTGTTGAATGGTCTGAAGTCACAAAGCCATCAAACCAGCCTTGGAGCCCCTAGCTCCAAATCTCTTGCTAAATACATAATCTCTTTCTTTTAGGCTTAAATCATTGGTCTGATTTCTCTTACTGTGAGAATTTTCCTCCTCAGAAGCATCCTCATCTTCCATGTGAGACTTACATAGAGAAGCTTTGAACACGCATGTTTCTGCTGGGAACTGGCACAGGTTAAGGCTTAGAAGCTCTCCAGATTGTGAATACCGAGTGGCTGGGAATCAACTCCCCAAAAGCCCAAGATAGGAAAGCACCATGCATTTCCCTTCCCTCTCAGACTCAAGCTCAAACAGGGTTAGGGAACATTGCAATTGGCCACCTGCTGGGTTTAATAAAATCTGCTAGACTGTGAAATATTTGTGGGCAGGGACTGTGCTTCAATCATCTGTATACCCACAGGCCCCAGAGCATGATTATACACTGAGTACATACTTGCTAATAGGCACTGGGATGGGTACTGGAAGTTTTGAGTTCTAGTCTTAGCTTTATCATTAATCTACTCTGTGACCTTGGGCAAGACACTTGACTCTTCTGGGTTTTACCCAGCTTCAGGGTAAAAGGAGAGCTCTGGGTCAGCTCATCCCTATAATTCCATGTCTAATGGGGAATGGAGGTGGGATTCAGAGCCTCCACTCTAGAGGCAGATGACAATCCACTTTAGACAAATCACCATACTTTATTCTCTAAACCATGCAGAATAGGTGATTAGACATCAAATTCAGCAAAAGATGAGCCAATACATTATAAGGTATAAAATGAAGAACTGAGAGTATAGTGAATCTTCTTGAGAGTGTGACTCTTGCTCAAGAGTCTTACAGGGTAAAGTGAGACAAATGACAAATTTGGCAAATGAGGAAATCGAGGCATGATGAATTAACTTGCCCAGAATCACACAACTAGCAAGTAGAAGTGCCAAGATTCAACTGCAGGCAATTCGACTCCGGTGCCCACACACTTCGCTGCAATTAAAACGGCATGGCCCGGCTTATTCCTATTTTCTTTGGTTCAGAAATTGCTGGAAATTTCTTTTGCTATTTGTTTTGGCCAAAGTCGTGTGTGTATTTGTGTGCATGTATGTAGGGGTATGTGGTGTGTGTGTATAATGTGTGTGTGCTGGGTATGCACATATGTGCATGGTAGTTACGATGGGTGGACTACTTAAACTTCATATAAGCAGCAAAAGAAAAGAATCCTAGCTCTTTTAAAGTACTAACAATGAAAACAAACTTGTTATCAATTTTTTGATAAGTTTTAGCTTTTATGACAATAAGCACAGTGGAATTACCCAAATATATGGTACAGAACGCATAGGGCACTGGAGGTCAGTTTGGGAATGCATGGGAGAAGAGCTAAACTCAGTTGGTGGGACTTGGGAGAGAAGATTTTGTTTAAGAATACTTCAGAGTATATGATCATTGACGAAAGGTATGTACTGTCTCCTCAGAAGAGAAGCACACATACATATGCACTATTTGTATGCAATTTCATGGGGCTCATAGACTTCTTTTGGGAGTGATCTCTAAGTAAAGGCTCAGGTGGGAATATACAAATATGTGTCCAACAGTAAATGAAGATGTTCTTGAACAAGATATTAACTGGCCACAGGGGTGCAGAAGTGGGGTGGGCTTGGGGGTAGATCTTTTTTTTTTAAATTTATTCCTGAGATTCCAAAAGGTTTGATGAATACCTTGCTGAAATCCTAGCCGGGCAATATATCAGGGAATACTAGGGATTTCTCACTCCATGTTAGGTCTTGTCTGGGACAAGGCAGGGATTCAATAAAGGGTAAGATGTCACATCTTCCAGACCAGGAGATGACAGACATGCAATAGGGGAAAATAAAGAAATCAAAGTGAAGGAGAAAATGAGTGGCAGAAACAATGAATGACAAAGACGCCTCTCCACCTCATGTCCAACATCTCTCTACTGCAGCCTTACAGGCTCATGCTATTCTTCCAGTTTCCTCAAACCATCCTGATCTCAAGGCCATTACCATGGTTGATTTTCATGCTGGAATACTTTTCTTCCATGCCTCACCTGGCAATCCTTCTTATCATCTGGGGCCTTCTCTGACCACGTATCTAGGTTCCTCAAGAAGTTAAAAATAGAGCTACCCTACGGCTCAGCAATTGCACTACCAAGGATTTACCCCAAAGATATAAATGTAATGATCTGAAGGGGCACCTGCACCCCAATGTTCATAGTAGCAATGTCCACAATAGCCAAACTGTGGAAAGAGCTGAGATATCCATTGACGGATGGAAAAAGAAGATGTCATATATATATTTTTAAATTTTAAACATTTTTAAATCTCGAAATAACATTCATCAGCCCATTTTTACATGAGTCCCCCAAATTATTCATTTAGGGAAAAGTTATCTTCATGAGACATATTCTTTCTTCAAATTCCTGGATCACTGGAAATGCCTACAAGGTGGAAAAAAGGTGAAGTCAACAGGTCAATACTTATTGAGTAGTGAATCTGCAGATTTACATAGTGATGCGAAAAGTTCCACTGTCTGTATTCCCGGAGGGTGTGTACTAACACTATAAAACTCACATGCAGCAGAGAGAAATTCACAGAGGTGTGAGTGGGGAGAGAGATCTACAGTCTGGGTAGAGTGGAGATTTGGGATACATGGGGACAGGTTCTAAATTCAGTGGATAAAGCATACAGGGTACATAATCAAAATAACCCTTGAGATTTCTAAAAGGGACTGTAAGTCATAGAATGCATATTTTTGTTTATATAATCCTGTCATAGTAATATTTATGATGAAATGTACATATATGTGTGTGCATGCGCGTAATAAATAGGAGCTGAGGGATAGGAAAATGTGTGTCCTTAAGTGCTAGAATCACAGAATCATGTGCAATGAGGCGCTTATATTATGGGCAAGTACTCATTGAGATAAACTGAGGCAGCAGCAGCTCATATTTCCCAACTTACGTTCTTTTCAGAGCAGATACACTGTTGGTGGGATCATGGGCTGAACTTACCACATTACTCAAATTGTTCTCACTCTCTCTGTTTTGCCCCCTGAACTCACAGAGTTGAATCTTGTTATTTGATGCACACATTAAATACACAGTGTAGACCATGAACTAGAGGTCTTGGGTAGAGAATGGGACAGCTCTGAACTTGAGCCTGTGCTTTCATACCCACTCCTTGAGGTAGCCACTGACCAGTTCTGCTCCCAACCCTTTCCTTTATCCTTCTAAACACATCCTCTCTAGGCCTCTCATAATTGCACAACCATGTACTGAGCTTCGGCCAGTGGAAAATGAGTGGTAGAGATGCTTGGCACTTCTAGGCCTGACACACAACCTTCTGTGTTCAAACGCCCGACTCTTTCTTTCTTCCATTTTGATGCTGATGATCAGGAGGGACCTTGGAAATCACTTGTTGAATATAGCGAAGCCAGGGGGGTTGAAGGAGCCAGGTTCCTGAATCGCCATTTGGAGGAAAGCCACCTGCCACTCAGGAACCCCTATGCTGGACTTGGGTGAGTGAGAAATTTATGTATCTCGATTGAAGTCACTGAGATATAGGAGTTTATATCTTATAGCAACTAGCATTGCTTTAACTAACACCCCATTTGTGTGACTTTGTGCCAGCCACTTAACCCTTCTATGTTGGATTCCGTATCAGTCAGGGTCCCTCCCAAAATAATCAGCCTGTACACTTAAAAGCCACAATTGAGGAAGTTCAAAGACAAGACTGTTTACAAAGATGCAGACAGAGCTAAGAGACATTCACAAGGGATGGTGAAGCATCTCAGAGCTGGTGACAGCAGAGAGCCATTTACACTCTGCACCTGGGATTGAGGGCAAGGAGAGGAAGCATTTACCAGAGTCTGGCAAGTAGTTATAGCTGTAGGAAAGAGCTGCCTGGAGAGAGCTATAACTTCCAATGGAAGATTGCTGCCAATCCAAGTTCCAGCAGGAAAGGAGTTGGAGCAATGAAGAGCCAGATGTCATTCTCCTACCTTCCAATCTTCCTGCTGATGGCTCCCATCGACTAAACCCAACTGGAAGCCAGAAGGCAAGGAGCTCATTGATGTAGTCAATAAATGTCAGTCTCCTAGAGTGTGGGCCAAGTGTAGAAGGGTGGAGAAAAGATCCGAAGGTGCAAATGAAGAATTACCAGCACAATTTCCCTATCCACAAGTTGGGAATCCTAACCACCTACCTTATAGACTGTGTACTGGAGTTAAATGATTATATATAATAAGCCCTGAATAAAATAAGGCTCTTATTTCTCTGTGCCATCTGCTGCTGAACCATTGTCCACTGATCTTTCTTTTCTTAATTTTTTTTCCACTGATTTTTTTTGTCATCATTATTGCTTGGTTTGGTTTTTCTTTTTTTTTTAATTTTATTTTAATTCCAGTGTAGTTAACATACAGTGTTATATTAGTTTCACGTGTACTATATAGTGATTCAACAATTCCATATATGACCCAATGCTCATCATGACAACTGTACTCCTTAATCCCTATCACCTATTTCCCTCATCCTCCCATCCATCTGCCCTCTGATAACCATCAGTTTGTTGTCTGTAATAAAGAGTCTGTTTCTTGGCTTGTCTCTCTCTCTTTTTCTCCCCTTGCTCATTTGTTTTGTTTCTTAAATTCCATATATGAATGAAATCACATGGTATTTGTCTTTGACTGATTTATTTCACTTAGCACTATACTCTCTAGCTCCATCCATGTCACTGCAAATGGCAAGATTTCATTCTTTTTTTATGGCTGAATAATATTCCATTGTGTGTATATATATCACAACTTCTTCATCATTCATCTATCAATGGACACTTGGGCGGCTTCCATAATTTGGCTATTTTAAATAATGCTGCTATAAACATAGGGGTTCATGTATCCCTTTGAATTGTTTGGTTTGTTTTACTCTCCCAGAAATGTTGATATTCTCCCTAACGCCAGGAGATTTTTCAGCATGAATTTAACTCTGCTATTTCCTGGAGGTTGGTGTCTTCACTTCTTTGTGATTAGTTTTTGATCATAGGTGGGACTTGAGAAAATACCCAGTTTCAGAGAAGATTCTTCCTTCCCAGTTTCAGCTACTCATTGTTATTTTCAGGCTCACATTGTCAGGAACTTTCCTGTTCCCCACTCTAGACAACAACCATGTCTAAAGTACTCTGCTTATTTCCTGCCTGGGTTTCGTCACTTCTGTTTTATGTCTGCTTCTGGGTTTGTTGGATAGAGCTGCCTGTTCATGAATGAGAGAGGATGAGGCCTTTCCAAATAAGCTATGGGAGATTAGCATGCTCCTGAGGCAGGATTGGTGTGATGAGGAAATCTAGAAGGCTCGGGTCCATTCTTTCACTGCCTCTTACTTGCAGTATGACCTTGAGAAATCTCTTCCTTTTTTCTGAGACTTATTTTTCTCATCAGCAAAATAGGGTTCATTGTACCCGACTCACTGGTTAGATGTGGGGAGATAATAAAATATGCATGCATGGAAGCACAGATACTACTTGGCACATAGCAGGCATTCAGCAATTTCTGTAGGAAAAATAAAATCTCTAAGGTTCAATGGGGATCCTGACCTTCTGGTTATACTGGAGCTAGACATGGAGCTGACAAGGTGCTCTCGACCCCAAAATATGCACAGTCTCTTTAGGCTAAATGTGTCCTGTTTATTCTAATTGGCACCCATTTAATTTTAAGAATTACTAAAATTTTCAAATTGAGTCCACAGATACCAAGCCTCTTCCCTGGGATTCCTCAATGATAAATGAGAGGTGAAAAAAAAAATCATAATGAAATATACCTTTGACTGAATATTGTTACCTTTTCTGTTTTTCCATGTGTGGTATATGACACCAGCCTTTTCTTTGAGTATTTCTGGAATAACTTGTCATTTGGTCAGTCTGCAATCCAGGATCACTTAGATTAGAGCAGAACAGAGCTGAGTCCAAACTCCAGACCTGCCTTTTACTTTAGGGAGGTTATTCAACAAACCTTTTGCACCTATAAAGTGAGCATCATAAAGCTACTTATCTCTGGGTTTGTTTAAAGATTAGAAAAACAATGTAAAAAAAGTCCAAAGCAGTGCATGAGGAAGAATGTTCAAAGTGGTAGCAATCATTGTTGAAAAGGGGCAATTATCATGTTACTTTAGATCCAGGAAAAAGGTTGTGGAATCCATTGCCTTTACATTATGTCTGAGAAAACTTAAACTCCACAAGGGGAGACGTGACTCACCAAAGACCACCCCATTAGTTCATAGATTGCAGGTTTCCTGACATCCACTGTATCTCCTGGCCATGGCACCACCATTTCCTATGAAGGTGTCACTGATGGACAAACAGCAGAAAACTAAGCCATCAAGAGATGTACGATGGTCTTCTAACTTACAGACCATCTGCAGAGCCCTGCAGTTTTGAGCATGTCCCCTGATGGCCGCCAGTACTCCTACTCACTAATCCCCACTGGGCTTTAGAATAGCCTGAGGATTTTATTGCCATTTGAGTCATCAATTGGAAAATGAGCGTCAGTTTTTGGTGATGTAGATTCAGAGCAAATTTGGAAAGAAGTGTTTTTCAGCCTCCCCTCCATGCCCTTCTGGGAAGGTCCAGAGTGACTATGGGTACCTCCTTGGATCAAGGACTGTGGGTAAGCCCATTATTATGGGGTGGACCTAAGTTCCTACTATTCTTTATGAATAATGACTCTAATGTCAAATCTCATTAATGAATTGAGAGATAAATATTATGTTCTTTTAAAAATAAAGTATATGGATCATGGAGAAGAGTTACTTTTCCAATTATTGTGGAATCTGCCAGGAAATGGAGGGAGACTGTGGCCATGCTTTTAGTGTTCAAAGAGGTATTGTCTCATGATAAATGAGATGTCTTGAAGAAAACCTACCACCACCACCACCACTAAGTGGGACTCTAGTAGAGGATCAAAGGGAGGAAAAAACAAATATTTATTAAGTACCAAACATGTGCCATACAACTTGCCATACTTTAAAAATATAACTACTTGATTATGTTTATTTTCCTCTGAAAGCTCTGTGAGGGTATGGCTCTATGTATCTTATCCACATCAGTAATGAACACAGTGCCTAAAGCATCTTTCAGTGTTTGTTGAAGAATAAAGCTCTCTATAAATGATCTTTTAAAATCATTATGATCTCCTTGTGAACTGGGAGTTATTATCCCCACTTTGAAGATGAGAATGCCACATTACAAATAATGTGTCCATTGTGCCAGTGGTAGATCTGGAACTCCATGATTTCTGAATCCACTCTGTTTCCGTTGTGACACACTGCAGATTCTTCATGGAAGACATCTCTACTTGTGTTTTATGCTATAGAATGGTGGGTGTTTCTCTCCAATTATGATTTCCTGCAGATTGAGGGGAAATGGTCCTACCATGGACAATCACAAGGCAGAGTAGTGTAAGACAAACAGAACTCCCTGACTTGATTCTTGATTCTTGATAGCTCACTCACATGGCAATTGGGAAGGCCACAGTTCCTTGCCAGTTGTTGGTCAGAAGTCTCAATTTCTCACTACGTGGGCATCTCCATAAGGCTGCTTAAGTGTCATCACACTATGTCAGCTGTCTTCTCCCAGTGTGAAATGAGTCACTGATACAGCCTGTACTCAAGGGGCGGGGAATTAAACTTCACCATTTGAAGGGAGGAGTATCATAGAATTGGGGGACATATTTTAAAACCACCATAATGGATTAGGTAGGCCATGTTTTGTAATCTGCCACTCAAATATTGTATTTCAATTCCCCATAGATATTGTCAAAAAAAAAAAAACAGGGGGGTGGGGGCTTTGGTATTAACAAATCAGTCTTTGAACCCTGGATATATATTCAATGTCTCTAAGCCTTGTTTCTCAACCATAAAATGAAGATCGTATAAAACCAACTTCACAGGTTTGCTGGCAGGTTTGCAGGCTATAGAGATAAAACTGTTAGTACAATGTCTGGCACAAAGTAAGTGTTCAAAAAATGGACTCATTTCTGTTCCATTATAAGACAACACTCCCTCTCCCCACTTCTCAAGTATAAGTCTGAGTCAGGATATGAAAATCACAGACACACACACACACACACACAGACACACACACACACACAGACACACAGACACACACACTGGTTCCCAAGTCCATGCTGTTTCTACCATGCCATACTGCCAGTGTCTTCATGGGGGCTGCCTTAACCCCTACACCATGGAATATAGTTTCTTGTGACAAAAATTAGATTCCAGAATTGGGATGTAAGTTGGAAAGGGAACTTAAATGTTCTCCAATCTTGCCCAAATTCTCATGTTTATTGGCCACTCTTGAGTGTTTCTAATAAGATAAACACAGGATTAGTTCTAGACTCTTCCACTTGTGACCTTGACAACCCTGAGCTCCCTTTTCTCAGAGTGGTATACTCTCTTTCAACTTTGTTGTGAAGTTTAAGTCAGATAATGCGTGTAACTTAATTCAATAAACAGTAGTTATTACTTTCATCATATTTATGGTTAGCTTCATTTAAGGTCTAAAATATTTTAAATACCATCTGGAAAAAGTGTGTGTATTTTGGGGGTGAGGGTAGGTGTACTACCTTTTCCTAAGAATTGTAAATTGTACTTGCCAATTACCATAGATTATTTCAACTTATTCCTCAAAAAAATAGAGTGAGACCCATATTATTATTCCCATTTAGCAGATAAGGAAATAGGAGGTGAGTTGGTTGGCCTAAGCCTCATGGTACCTAGACTTGACCCTGGGAAGTTGAGACAGTGCTCTGCTTTATTGACTATATTAGGACAAAGGCAGTGTGGACTCACAGAGTGATGGGCTGAATTCTGTGACCTGCTGACTGCTCATTTGACTACATAATACAAGTAAGAATTAATAATCCATGGAATCAATTGTGTTTAGTTTAGTGCAATAATAACTTTGGGGGATACTACGGGCCAGGCACAGGCAGGGCTAGATAGAGGGGTAAAGAGAGTTAAAGGGAGGTTCTATGGGAATGTAGAGGTAGAGGAGAAGCACAAAACTCATTATAACATTTCATTTTTGTCTCCAGATAATGACAGACGGACAACCCTTGTGAACTAGATGATGGATGGAAAGCCAGCTCATGTTACTAAGACACACACTGGTAGTAAACAGTGAAGACTGGCAGCCTAGGAGTGTCGACATTGATGAAATTCCTGATGAAACTGTGTTGGATGATTATAGAGTCAATCTGCTTGAAATCAAGATATCACAGCTGAACAATTTCCTTGCTTCTCTCTGTGTCATTTATCACCATTTTTGTCTTGGTTGTTGGTATTAACATCAATTATTTATCATAATGCACATTTTCCTTCCTAGCCCTTTCTCCTGTCTGCCATGTGGAATCTCTTGCTATTAAATGGAGGGGCAGGTAGAAACATTAGTCCTTCTTACATCATTGTTCCCTCTGAACTAAGCTTTTTGCAGGGGGAGGGGAGGAGGTAAATTGGAAAAAGCCAGTCTTAAGTTGGATAAAGATTGTTTTCCTTGCTCTGTGCAAATTTTTCCGGTTGTCAAATTTAAGTTGCTATTCCTCTGGGGTTGGGCCTCAACTAGAACAACAATGGTGTGATGTAGAGAAGCAGGCAGGTATGTTAAATCTAAAATGAGGAGAAGCTGTGACACTTGGGATGGCAGAAACAGCTATTTGTGTCCCTAGATCTGTTCCCCCTCTCTGCCTTAATAGCATAACCTCATTGTTATGGGACAGCAGGTATCCAGCTAAAAGACTATATTCACTAGTCTCTCCGAGCTCTAAGATATGGGCAAGGAACATCAGAAGGAGTGTAATGTGAAATATGGAGGAAGGCTGATTAAAGGTAGTTAAATTTGCCAGAAATTCCCCCTCTCACTCTATCCTATAGCCCTTTCCTTCCGCTATCCTACACCATAGACATGATGGTGGTACTCTAGGAGCCCTCTTGAGCTGTGAGGTGACATTAAGATGGAAGTTGCAACCTATTTGGTGAGCAGAACGAGGGTTCTTGGATCCCTGATGGCCATTATGCCAGCATATGCAGCTCAGACATCCTACCTCTGGACTTTTTTTTATGGGAGAGATAAACAGCTGAGTTATTTAAATTATTATTCTTATTTGTTTGTTGTTTAGGTTTTCTGTTACAGGCAGCTGATCTTAATCCTAACAGATAAATTTAGGAGTGACTAGATGGATGGGAGGGAAGACAGGAGCTGGCTACTACCAGGTTCTTGGCTTGGGTGACCATGTGGGGGGTGGTCCTATTCAGTGAGAAAGGACACACAAGAGGAAAAACAAGAAGTTGTGAAGAGGGGATATGTATGGTCTTGGGCATAGTAAGTCCAAAGGGGCCATGGGACAGTGAGGCATAGGAATCCCACAGGTAGCTGGTTGTAGGTATTAGGTGCTATGAAGTGGTTTAAGAGAAAGAGACTTGGCCATAACTAGCATATGTGTGATAAGTAAAGCCACTGAGTGGATTAGATTGGTTGGGGAGACCTAGATGTGTCGAGAATTAACACAGAGAATATGAGTGAGCTTCTTGTGGGTCAACTGAAGGTGGTATACAAATATGCAGACATAATTATGATTCCAGGCAAGATGTGGTAGATGTACCACCAAGGACCCATTTTTATTACTCTTCCGCTGGGTAGTTATATTTTGATAAGATGCCAAATAAATGAAAATTTTAAAGCAGTTAGTTTCAGTTTCTAATGAATCTAAGGCAGATACTGCTGCCAAGGAGAGGTTCTAATCAGCGTGAGATTCTAGTCTTGCCACAGTAAGTTGATATAATTTTAGCCACATCAAAGCCCTGTGATGTCTGAATGTATGTGTCCTAATCACAAGCAAGTAAGTGATTTCCAGTAGGGTTGTAAAATATTGAAACTGACTAATGGATTCCCCTTAACACTGTCAGGGAATCATCAAATAGTGGACAGAACATGGATCTAAGACTTAGACCAGACTGGGTGAGTATATTGGCTCTAACAGTTTCTACCTACACTATCTTAATGTCTCAGCTCCATTTCCTAAGAGGAAAATGCAGGAATGCTTTCTTTCTCATGGCACTGCTATCAGAAATACAAGATGTCACATTTAAAGCATCAGAACCATACCTGGCATATGGGAGACCTGTAATTCTTCATCCCATTTGGTGATCAGGAAACTGAAGTTGCAGGGATTGGGGCTCATTGTCTAGATGTCACCTGTCTGAAGTTCCCATTCTCAGGGGATTTTCTTGACCAGAAACCAAAGCATTTTAACAGAACAAAAATGAAATGGGGCAGAATAGGTACATCATACAACTTCATGGGATGCCACTTACATTGTGTTTATGCAAACAGCTGCTCCTGGAGTTGAGCAGTGTGCAACCTCCATAACTGTATGCAGTTGTCCTGTTTGGGGCCACTTCTCAAAAAAAAAACAAAACAAAACCCCCAAAACAAAACAAAACAAAAAACCATCTTCTCAATAATAATGCCTGTTATCCTTTGAAATAAGAGGATGCATAGTCACCACTGTGTTTTGTCTTTACTGTCCTTTGTTGAGGTTATGCATCCCTAGGCTTCTTAGAGTTTCACTTTCCCTGCTCTCTGCCACACACTTACTGCTCTTCACCTTCTCATTTTTTGCCTTTTCCTTTGACACATGCTGTTCCCTTTTCCTGGAATTCTTCCCTGATTTGGTTTCCTGGTGAAGCTCTATTCGTCCTTATAGACACAGCTCAAATGTTACCTCCCCTGGTTGCCTTCCCTGCTAGCTCTGGGTGATATCAAGGATTCCCTCTTCTGGGCTGCCATGAAAGCTTGGCCATACTTTTGTCTTTGCTCTTGAGCTAAAGCCCAAACTCCTTAGTCTGTTTTAGGAGGTGGGCCTCAGTACAATGATCACCTCTTCAGCTATATCTCTTGACATTTCCATTCCATGATATACCCAGAATCAACACATTCCATTCATATTGATTTAGACTTTGGGTTTAATTTGAACCAGGAGAAGAATATCTTGCCATGAATTGGGATCTATTCCTGGATGGGAGTACATATGATCCTGCCCATGGGTATATGGTACAAACATCCTTTCTTAACTCTGTCATATGTTTCATGCTTTAAAACCTCTAGTCTCATGGCACCAGCTAGATACATGTGGCTATTTAAATTTAATTAAAATCAAATAAAACTAAAAATTGAGTTCCTCAGTTGCACTAGCCACATTTCAAGTGCTCAATAGTTACATGTGGCTACTGTACCACTGGACATCACAGATAGAGGCAGAAAGTTCATTGTAGAAAGTTCTACTGGACAAAGCTGCTATAGACTTTTTAAATGTTCGGGAGAAAAAGTACCTTAGAGTCTTATTACTCAAAATATTGTCCCAAGACTAGCTACAACTGCATCACCTGATTGTTCATTAAAAAAATGCAGAGTCTCAGATGTACTAAGTCACAGCAACTGAGTCAGAATCTGTGTTGGGACAAGATTCCAGGTGACCTGCATGGATGTGCAAGGTTGGGAATCACTGCCTTAGAGATCACTGATGTCAGCCACCTCACTTTGAATGTCCTCAAGGTTTTCACCTGCACATTAGAAGCCCAGAGAGCCTCAAAAATTGGGGATATCTGGGCCTCTTCCCTGGAGTATGATATATTTGTTCTAGCGTGGTCTTGGTACTAGGAGTTTTAAAAGCTCACCAGGTGATTCCTGTGTGCAACCAGGATTGAGAACCAAGGCAAGAAGACTCAGAGAAGGACAGTGATGGACATCGGTTTCTAGTTATAGGCTCACTTATTTTCCTAACTCCAAGTCCAGTGCTCATTCTGCTACACCATCTAGTCTCACCCTCATCAGACAGAACTCTAGAGGAGCAGTGTGTACTGATCAAGCTTTTTTTTTTTTTTTTCCTTGTTTTTTCCCTTTCTTTCTCTTCTTGAAGCAATCACCCTGATATCCCTGAGTGGAGGTAACACAGGGACTGCATTATAATTGCTTGTTAATGTCAAATTGATGGCCGATGGATTTGCCATCTGCAGAGGCCTTGCCGTTAACAGCCAATGCCTGGCACGGGGCTTGCCACCCTCATGGTGGAGATCAATATTCTATTATGGAAGCAGCTGGCTGGCAGACACATGGGAGCCTCACCTCTTGCTTTTAGGCACACTGGCTCTGTGAAGAACTCAGGTCAGAGTTGTGAGGGCTGTGGGTGAGGGAGGCCACTAATCAGCCCACTAGAGCCCCACACTTCCACTGGGGCAGGTGCATGCAGGGGCATAGTGGTGCAACCATTGCCTTGCATATTATAAGGGCCTGCAGGCCAGGAGGTCAGGCTGCCCATCATCCCATCATGTCCGTCAGCTAAGTCTTCTGCTGCAGTCAGCCTCAAACTTGCCTACATGAGACTGCTGGGAGGAAAAAAAGAGAGACTTCATAGACATTACTCATTCCCTCTACCCACCCTCATCTCTCTCTACAGGTGAGGTGGAGTGGAGGGCAGATGAGTAACAATAGTGACAGTGATAATGACCTATATTATTGAACATTAACAATGTGCTAGGAAATCTGCTAAGTTCTTTCATTAATTTTCTCATTGAACTCTCATAATAACACTGTATGATGGGGCTTGATTTTACAGATGAGAAAGTTCAGGATCAGAAAGGTTATGTGACTTGGTCAAAGTCACACATCAGGAAGTAGTAGAGCTGGCAGGTGAACCTAGATCTGCCATTCAGCACGGCTCATGCTCTTTGCATCCATATAGTTTGGTTTCCCAAAACATGTGTGTGAAGGTGCTCAGGTATGCATGTGCAGGAGAAAACTGCTGGGTGGGCAGCATCATAATGACTACATATATTGCACTGTAACAGTTCCTATTTGATTTTTAAAATGTGGGTATCATTTATAAACATACATTGCACCAATCTTAATGGTACCATCTGATGAATTTTTTTTGCAGGTGTATACACCTGTGTAACCACAACTTGGGTCAAGAAATGGAGCATGTCCATCTCCCCAGATGTTTCTTCAATACTCCTTCCTAGTCTCCACACCAAGACAGAACTGATATTCTGATTTCTATCCATATAGATTAGTTTGCCTCATCTTGAACTTCATATAAATTGAATCAGACAGTATGTGCTCTTTGTGTCTGGTTTCTTTCACTTGATTCATTTTCGAGGCTTACCCATGTTGTAGAGAAGTATTCCATTGTATGGATTCATCACAATCTGTTTTCCATTATCCTGTTGATGAGCATCAGGGGTGAGTCCCCACTAGACTGTAAATACCCACAGGGCAAGACAAAAGTTTCCCTGATCCTGTGTTCACTTCAACCCAAACTCTAGCATTCTTATAATCACCTTACTTCATGGGGTTGCTAGCACAGTATCTCACACAGGGAAGGGTTTTGAAAATATTTGTTCATGGATGGGCTTTTGAGTGAGAGTCTAGAGTCTTACTGAAGTATCTTTAACCTCAGATAAAGCTGATGAGCTTTCTGTAAGCAGTTCTTCAGAGAGATTAGCTTGGCCCTTGGGGCTACTATAACAGATTATTATGGATAGCATGGCTTATAAACAATAGAAATTTATTTCTCATAGTTCTAGAGGCTGGGAAATCCAAGCTCAAGTTGGGGACAGATTGGGTATCTGGTGAGGACCACTTCCTGGTTCATAGATGGTTGTCTTCTCTCTGTTTCCTCACAAGGCAGAAGGGGCAAGGGAGCTCCGTGGGGTCTCCCTTATAAAGGTACTAATCCCATTGATAAGGGCCCTGCTCTCATGACCGCATCACCTCCCAAAGGCCCCACCTCCTAATGCCAACACATTGGGAGGTAGGTTTCAACATATGAATTTTGTGGGGGGACACAGGCATTCACTCTATAGCAGAGATCATCCTATTTTCTTTCTTTTTAAAAAAGATTTTATTTATTTATTCATGAGAGACAGAAAAAGAGAGAGAGAGGCAGAGGGAGAAACAGGCTCCCAATGGAGCAGGGAGCCCAGTGTGGGACTTGATCCCAGGACTCTGGGATCATGACCTGAGTCGAAGGCAGACTCTTAACTGGCTGAGGCACCCAGGCACCCTCCTTTTTAAAAGATTTTATTTATGAGATCATCCTATTTTCAAATTAATTCTTCCCAAGGAAAATTAAGAGGTGGACCTAGATCACTGGCATTCATGGCTTGGCAGTCCAGGGATACTAATGGAGTCCAGGGACAAGTTTTTCATGGAGCTATATAACCAGAATGAGCAGAGAAATGAGGATAATATAACCAGCTCTGCCTCAAACCACAGATATTTATAGGATAGAGGAATTACAGCAAAATTCTTCATAAATCACAGTGGATCTTTGCCAGTCATTAGTATGATAAACCAAACCCCCCAATCCACTGTCCCTCTAGCATTTCTTCAAAGCACATTCTCTGACATGCTCAGTAAATGCACCTGCCATGATATCAGTTTGGGAACTGCTACAGCAGAGGTAGCTCTGGGAGCCACCCAGTGCCCTAACTAGCATGTTAAATAATGTGAGGCCCCTTGGAAAGCAGGTGAGCTGTGCATCTTCCATTCACCTTTCCAGATGCCATCTCCCCTCCACCCCCCACCCTGAGTTACTTCCCATGAGACTGACTTAAGCAGACTAACAGGTTCCCATGTTTCTGGTGTCTGGAGGGAGGTAGGAGAGTAGAAATGGCATGGTTATTCCTTTGGCTCCCTCCCTGCAGGCTCATCTTCACCAAAGCCCTCAGCTCCTGGTTCCATCCAGCCCTCTCTAGCTCCAGGTTCCAGTGAATATTCTATGCCTTTGCCCCTTCTGACCTTGGGGTGTTAAGTCTATAACCCTGGGATACTGTGATATTCCTTAGGATTTCTTGGTACCCTGTTCACATCTTTGCAAATAGTGTCTTTTAAAAATTCTCTTCAAATTATCCTAATTTGAACGTATCCTCTGTTTCCTACTGGGACTCTGACTGATACATTAACCTGTACAACTTTACAAAGACTTGTTTCCCAAAGACACCTGATGATGACTTCCTTCCCTTTGTTTTTCTTTATTACTTAAAAGAATTTTGTTGAATTCATGGAGAATTCTGGGGAATACATTCTCTCTTTTTCTCTCTCTTTTTTTTTTTTCTATCCACTAACTCTAAGGCTTCCAAACCCAGTTTTCACAGAATTCTTGAACTTTTCAAACATAGGACAACTCTTTCCATTATACTAAAAGGTAGAATAGAGGTTCATCAAGGACCTGCCATAAGCCTGCATTTGGAGATGGCCCACTTGGGTCAGGGATGGCGTCTCCATAAAGTATCTGTCCTGGATGGGTCAGAATTTTGAAACTTGGCCTCGGGATACAATCTTGGTGAGCCGGGATAGACTAGCTATTTCTGCAATGGAGTGCTACCATTTCAACCATGTAAAGTGGCCAAAGCTCTTATGTCATGAATCATAGAAATGAGTCTGAAGGCCTGGTGTGGTCTATCCAATCCTTTTATTTAGGGACCAAATCACCTTCACTACTTAATTCAGTTTTTGGGAGGTGATTTAAGTGAGAAACCAAATATCTTAAGAGGGAAATCTTACCAAGAAAATATTATTTTGACAAAGCTCTTGTCACAGATGGGTAAGTTTATCCTGGGTTTTTAGGGAATGAAGGCTTTTAAAATATTTAGTTGTGTTAATATAAGCTGTCTTTTTTTTCTTTTGCTTTCTCCTCTATCTTCATTTGTAAAATTGGGTTCCCCCCCATGTGGTTTTCACCTGGTCCTTATTTTGTGGAAACATTATTCTCCCATTTAACTGATGAGAAAACTGATGTGAAGAGAGGTTAAATAGTCTGTGACTCTGTAGTCACTCAACTTCAAAGTACCTCAAATAAATGTAGATTTTCACAAAATGAAGACAAAGGGAAGAGGGAGGCCAAGAGTAGGATCTTTGTTTCCCTCTTCCCTTAGACCTGTGGCTTGATTTCCGCTCCAACTGACTAGCACCTCTTTTCGGGTCAGTTTTATAATGTGTGGGTTCCTGGCCAAGCCGAAGAACTGTTTGGCCATATGTGTGCTGGGTTGCCAGGTGCTGGAGGGATGAAGTCTATCAGATGTTTACCTTCCAACTTTGTGCACAAGCGCAGGTGTGTGTGGAATGCAGAAGGGGAATTCTTGGTGGAGATGCCCAAGCTGGCTTGAACCATCCAGTTCAGAACTAGCATTTTAAGTCATCTGAAGTTCAGAAAATTCAGACAAGGCTGGTTTAAAGAGGTGGGGACATCAAAGATAATGTACTTTTCTCCTAGGCAAAGAAATGAAAACATTTTCTTTACAACTTCCTGCTCTTACAGGGCTCCTTCGTTCACTGTATATTGAATGCCTGATGTATACCAGCCTGACTGCTAAATGGTCATTCATGTCACTGAAGAGCTTACCAGTTGTCTAGTGAGAAAGACACAAATTATTGCAATACAGTGCACTACAATTGATGGGCACATAAGATTCTCTGCAATAGAAGGAGAAGCAGGAAGGAGGGGAAAGAGGTAGTATTTCTGGAATGTCTACTGGGTAGCAAATACTGTGCTTTTTGCATCATATTTGTCTTGTTTAATCTTCACAGCATTGCTGGGGGAACAATATAATTTCCCTTTGATTCTCAGAGAAGTAAAGCAGAGAGGTATAGCTAGGATTAAGAGTTATTATTAAAGTTACATTTGTCACGTTCAAAAGCTTTGGCTTGCCCCCCCACCCCAGGTTTGCCAAAGGGTCTGGGACTGCACCCATTCCCTTAGACCCTGTATGTTGACAGCTAAGATGGGAGGGGTGATAGGCATTATAGGCCAAGCAGGTCCAGGCTGTGAGAAGTCAAAGGGGCCAAGAAGCATGGACTCTTTGGAAAATGACCAGTCCTCTGTGGTCAGAGAGTAAAGTCCATTGGAGGAGGACAGGGGGTAGGGGAGAGTGAGAAAGAAGTGAGAGAAAGAACTAAAAATGCAGATGGTGTCTGTTTGCAAAGTGCTTTGTATCTGCAATGGTATCCTTTTTGTGCTATGAAGACTATAGTCTTATGATTTTTGTTTATTTGCTTTGTGTTAGCAGTTAACCTTCTATATGTTCTCCTTAACTTTTAGCAGCAAAAGGGCGTCAAGAATGCCCATAGGCCAATGATGCAAGAGCTGCAGAGCCAGAGATGTGAAAGAACTCCCGATTTGGATTCGTATGATGTGCCCTTGTTTCTTGACCCACGATGTAGACCTATGTGAACTTCGGACTATTATTTAACGCCTTTGAGTTTCAGTTTCCTTGTTTGTAAAGTGGAGACCCTCTTCATTACTACTAACAGAGCCAGGGTTTCAAGATCTGGATCTTCATAGATCTGGATATGCCTTGACAACTGAACAGTGTTGGGCAAACATTTGCTTCCCAGATTTTGGCATAACAGTAGTTTATGGAGTCAAAGGCAACGATCTTCTCCTTGACTGGATTTCTACTAGAAAAAGAATGGAAATGGTTTTTGAATTTCATTTTTTTTTTGCAACTGTTTCGTAGAAGTTTTCTTTTGCTCCTTCAGCCAGTTGTAGATGGCCTTTGAATGAAGGCCAGCATAGGAGCCACTCTGGTCCTTGTGTGGCTGAGTCACTTGAGATGGAGAGAAAGTGTGAACTTGTAGGAGTGGGAGGTGGGAGAAAGCTCACCCGATGCTCTGGGTCGTGGATAAGGAGCCTGAGACTCAAAGGAAGAAATGTATTACAGGTTATGTGGAGAGTCAATCCCAGACGCGGATTCCAGCCTGGCTCTGTGGGTTCAAATGCCTGTTCTTCACTACTTTGTGTTGCCTGCAGTAAAAGCACTTCTGAGTAAATGGGTAAGGCTGTCAGTTAGGTTCAAGCCAGAGTTGAGGTGGAATTATATACACGGGACATGAGTGCCCTGTCGGAAACTTTGCTGTGGCTTTTACCAGCCAACCCTCAGAAGAAAACCCACCCAGAGCCAGTTAAAATCAGCCTGGGCCATAATAAGCCAACAGCTTCCAGAGTGAGAATACCTCTCTTGTTGGCTCCAGTTGACAGCAGGAGAGCAAGTCAGGAATGAGGAACCAGGAAGCCACTGGGAAAAGATTTTGCTACCTGGACCGTTTCCTGGAATACTATGGTTAAATAAGGCAAACCCTGATAGCTTTTTCAGATATGTGCGTGTGTGAGTGTGTGTGTGTGTGTGTGTGTGTGTGTGTGTGTGTGTGTGTGGTATGTGCAGTTTTAAAGGAACCTTATTCAGGGACATGAGATTCAAGACTTGTGCATGAAATGCCCTCAGTTTGGTGAGACCTTCTTTGTGGACAGTGGCTGCTTTCTCTGTTGGAGGCGTCTGCAGGTAGCACACCTGTCCAGCAGGAATGTTCTGTCAAGATGTATTAGTGTAATCTGGGCTGATGTTGCCCACGGCTCCCTTCCCAGATTAGAAAGAGGGAAGCTGAACACCTCTAGGATATCTTGGGAATGACATTTAAAAAGCCACAGCTGTCCCAGCTGAGCCTGGAGCCTGGCAAGGGCTTGGAGCCCATATTATTTATGTCAGCAATCTCTGTCAGAGCCACATCTGGGGACAAAGGATCAAACTCCGACAAATTTAATTGAGGCTCATCACATAGATGAAATTGAGACACTAGACAATTTGTAATGGCTAAAAAATGCCTTTCTAAGTACCATCGAATGCACTGGCTTCTTGGCATTCCCAGAGAACGCTCTCCCCAGATATGCCCAGAGAGACGACACCTTTCAGGGGTTCAGGGACCACGTAAAGGCAGGTGATGGATGTTTTCCTTGGGGGTGATTATGGCTCTTTCGTCTAATAGCTCCCCTATTCATACCATATTAAGGGCTTAATAAGACCTGAAAAGGTGCCGGTAGCTTTAAAAGCTGACGCAAACTCTAGGGCTCTGTACAAAACATAATATCCCTGGGAAAATAGACAGCATAAAACCATAAACAAAACACACCTCACCAATGCATTGATAAAAGCCAAACTGGTATTACAGCCGGCTGGGAAAGAAGGCTCATTCCTGCTAGTGACACTTGTACATTCTGGAGGTAGGTCGGAAACCAGGAAAGAGAGAATACCTTCTTGTTGAGACTTGCTGCTAGAACCTATGTAGGGCATGCCAAACCCTTCCCTCATTAACTATTTGACTCTTCCTACAGGCTCAAACATATTACCTGGGCAGTTGCGAAATGAGAACAGTTGTGGGACAAAGAACGCATTGTTAAACTGCAGAGTTGCACAGTTATTGCCTGGAGCATGAGGTTAAAGGAAACTAAACTGGAGGATTGGCTGGGACAGTGAGTGTACGCAGCTCAGTCTAAGGCCCTGATGCTGAGAAACTTGCTGGGTTCCTGCCCTTTGATTCAGAGAAAGCAGCTTTCCAGCTGGGGCAGACTCCCTCCCCCACAGAAAATAAAATAAAGTCAATAGCACATAAAAATTCTTTGTACTTTTTTCAGTGCCTTTCATCTGCTGAGCTCAAAGGACGTTGAGGGTATTAACTCTGGCTACACCCCTTAGTGGTAGGTGGAGAGTTTGCTCGTCCTTCTGTTTTATGGATGGGGACCTGAGATAGGGAGAGGTTAAGCAATGTGACCCGGGTCACATAATTGGTCAGGGGTGGAGCTGGGAAGAGAAATTAGGTGTTCCAATTCCTAGTACAGGGCCCCCTGCAGGCTATATTGAGAGATGCAGTTGTTTAAAACTTGAAAGACCGTTGCAGAAGTGGAATCACATGTTAAGATCAGGAAAGGAAATCTGCAATCATCTTGCCAATGTCTTCATTTCCCAGATGAGGAGATGAGGCTTGGGAAGTTGATGATTTTCCAAGGTCAAATGTGGAGTTCATTAGAGAACCTTGTCTCTTAACTTCCAGTCCAAGGTGATTTCCATTTCATTGTGCTGTAGTAGCTCTGTCTACATCAATTTCATTAGTGTTCAAGAAATGTTTGATGATGATTTGATAGTCTCATACCAGCTTTCCTTTCTATGCCTTTGTATTCATTTTTCAGCGTTCAGTTCAAGACCCAGAGCACCTAGGAAACCCTACCTGATCACCTCTAAACAGCTCTCTAGCCTCTACCATTTGAATTCCACATTTGCCCTGGGATCAGGGATCATTTCTTACTTTAAGGTGTCCCTGTCCCTCCCCTTGACTCACCAACCTCCACAGGCTAGGTTTCCACAACACTTTATATCTCACTCTGCCATAGTTTGCAAAGACTTGGTCATGATCCATGATGTACTTGTGTCTCTGCCCCACAAGACTTTTTATATGCATTGATTCACATAACCTTATAGCAATTTTGAGTTGCAAATTTAAACCTGTTGGTAACAAATGAAGAAAGGCAGAGGTGAAATAATTTTGCCAAGGTCTCACTGCTGGTGAGCCACTTGCAAGCCAAGTCCTTCATACCACAATTCTGAGCTCTTTCACTGAGCTGTGTTGTTCAAGGACAACAAGCACGTGTATTACATCTCTCTCTCTCCTCCATAGGGACTCGTATGATAATGACTGCTGATGAAATTCTGATTGTTCTGAAAAGAAATGGATCATAACACATCACTACTGATGATGAGCCATGATTTTTGTTGTGTCTGCCTCCTGTGACCACATATGTGGGTGAGTGTGTGTGTTCTTTACATCTGCAATGGCTCTCATCTAGTCAAGTACATAGTTAAATCCCAGCTTTCATGGAAAACCATGGAGAGTGTGTAGGACAATGATTATAATGGGGGGACATGGAGGTGGGAGTGTCTTAGTTGCTTGGGGAGGTTTTTCCAACTACCCCTTCTTCCACGAAATTGTAATATGGCCTCCAAAGTTTTCTTTAGTGGAGAATCACTGGGAAGAGGTGTATTAGTTCAAGTAACACTAACTGCCGTAACAAATAGATTCCATGCATATAATGGCTCACACTTATTAGAAGTTTATTTGGTGTTTGATACAATAGTTCTGGAAATATGTGAATGTGTTGTCAGACTGGCTCTGCTTCATGTAGTTATTGGGAGACAGTCTCACAGAGCTGTTATCCTCACCACTTGCTTCCAAGGTTGCCATGATGAGCTCCATTCCAGCCAGCCATAAGGGGAAGAGCTTAGAGATTTTTATAGGTTAGACCAGGAAGTCATGTTTCACTGGCCCAAAAGGCACATGACCACATCTTAATTGCAAGGGAGGCTGGGAAATGCAGTTCAGCAGTGTGTCCAGGAACAGAGGAATACATTTATTCTGAGCTCAGATTACTGATATCATCTCATTATAATGCCTGTGTTGCAGGTGCCTTTTTCACTCACTCACTCACTCATTCATTCATTCATTCACTCATAAACTTAACAACTATTCATTGAGGGTCAATTATATGCTAGGCACGATAGTGGACAGAGGCAAAAGCAGACAGCAGGGGGTGTTTACAAAAAACAGACATAATTCAAATAGTCACACAAATCAGTGTACACTTACACTTTTGATAATTGCTGATTTTGAAAGAAAGGAATACAGTGTTAATGAGAACTTAAAACAGAGGTTCATGACTTAGACTGGTTGGTCAAGGATGACATCCCTGAAGATGTGTTTTCAGAACTGAGAATAGGAGTTAACCAATGAGCTGATGGAAAGTTTTCCTAGCCAGTCCCAAATAAAACTGTGTCTAATACATAAGACAGTTTATATCCTGGGGTGGGGGGAGAGAGATGCCGCAAACACATGGTATAATTTAGTCAAGCAACTAGTAAGTCTTGAATTAAACCTACTGCTTGTCTTTCAACTAGTGGCTTTGGCAGTGACCAGTGGTGAGGCTCTCCAAGTATGAACAATCAGCTTGAGCCAGGAGTGGATGAATAACCTACCTGACACTCTACCTGAGCGTGTTGTCAAGGGACCCCTTTGGGTACAGAGTAGCTCCTGCTCCCTCTCTGGGGATAATGTTCAGCTTCATCCCTAGAGATGGTCAGGAGTCTTTGGCATGCTGATAGTTAATTAAATACATCACTGCCTGGCCTCAGGCTGTTCTCCTACCTGAATCAATATCGAGAGTCTTCAGTTTGCTCTTCTTATGCATGTGTTTTTGCCATGATTATGGCACTTGGGTTGTGTCAATATCACTGAACTGTACTGTGTTGTGTCATAGCATGTCAGGACAATATCCTACAATAACAAGGTACAGAAAGTCTGGCACAATACGAGAGAAAAGAAGCCTGAGAAAAAGGGAGAGAACAAAGTCATTTATTTGTAAGATAACAGGCAGGTTGAACATTTTTCTTCTTGGAAGCTGCTGGTTTCCCAGGGCAAACACCCCACAGGTAGCAGAGTCCCAGGTACTGTTTAAAATGAGGTGTGATTCCATCACAACTATAACTTGGTATATATATTTTAAAGGTATGTCCTGCCAAGAAAGATATTAATGAGGTATTGCATCATTTCTCCTCCTATTGCTTATATGGAAATGCTGGGTCCAAATGAGATTCCTTGGGGGTTTGAAATTTAGGCTGGGGAAGAATTACCCACATAAGCTATTTTCTGACATGAGTCTGTGGTGGGATGACAAAGTTTATTTAACAAGTGCCATTGGTCAGGCTGCTTTTTCTGCATTTATGTTTAGTTTTAACCAATGAAATATTAATGACTCATTTCATTCCTCTGGGCCTCAATCTGTTCATCTAGGATTTACAGATGAGACTTTATAGGTGAGACTTTAAAAATCTGTACAGCAAAAGTGATGAACAGGCCTTTCCCCCTGCTGAGTGTGGGGTAGATGTATTGGATAGTAGCGGTCAGTTAGGCTGAGGGCCAGGTGTGCCTTTGGGTTCTGCAATCTTGGATTTTAGCTACTTCCCTGGTAGTGCCATTAAGCATTCCTTCCTTAGAATCTCCTTTAGGTGAGCCCTGAAATCTGAGCCCCTCAATTTCACTCACATGTAATTTGATTGCACTCACTCTAAACAAAGCAATGATATCCGTGAAACGATAGGTTTGACAGGCTAGAGATTTAGTATTAACACATGTTAAAACTGTAGTTATTTGAATATAAAATAGTCCTCCACATGCTGAGGAAAATTGCCTCCCATGGCATGCTGGCCACTCTTTGGGAAATGCTCTGTTGAAAGCATCAGCAATAAAGTTTTTTCTCTCCTCTTGTTTTTTTCACCAATTTCTTAATAGCTGCTAAGGACTCTTCTAAGGGCAGGAGCTCCTTCAAAGTGACCACAGACAACTGCATTTATTCCTTCCACAGATTTTAAGATTATTTTTTTTGTCTGTGTCCTGAGGGCAGGGATTATGTTTAAACTATGTGGGACCCTCAGAGTTGCCATGGTGCCTGGCACAGGGAAGTGTCTCAGTGAGGCTGTGCTGGAGCATTAAGACTTTCTTTGGGGTCGTAGTGCTCTGGATTTAATAGGGGGAACGGGTAGTAAGTCAGAACTGGTAAACCTGCCATCAAAGCATGCAAATGCTTCAATGTGAGACAAATGGAAAGGGGTCAAGTTTGTCTGGGTGAGGAGTGGTCAGGGTGGCTTCATGGACATGACTGGAATTCCATCTTGAAGAATGAATAGACAAAAGAGAAGGGAATTCAGGGCAGAGGAATGGCAGGGAGACCTGGATGGGAAGGATGAGCTTGAGGGCTATGAAAACCTTGGTATGGAAAGTGACCTTATAGCTGAGTAGAAGACAATAATAACCACATAGCTAGCCCCTCCTGTGTGCCACTAAATTTTCCAACACTCCTCATTCACTACTTTCCTTAATCCTCTTGCCTGCCTTGTGAGGTAAGGGTTATTAGAATCCCTGTTTTATGAAGGAAGAATGGGAACAGTGCTAGGTTGCTCAAGTACAGCAGTGAAGTTGGTGAGTGAAGACAGGCACCCTGGCTCAGAGTCTATGCTCATAAGGATGACATCATATTGGATGAGAATAGAAATGGGGCTGGAGGAGATTAAAAAGGTGGTGTGTGCTAACAATTAAACATGTAATAGGGCTACCCCAGATCCCAGGACAGAGTGTGCTGGTTGGCATAAAGTTTTGTCATGGGTAAGACTCCCAAATATTGTGTTGGTAGCCACTCAACTTGCCCACTCCTCAGAACAACTGGGAATGGCAAAGTGGCTTTTTGGGGGAGATAATGGAAGTAGGTGTCAGTCAACAAACATTCATAGGTACTTCCCATGTATCCAGAATGATGGCTGGTTTTAAATGAATGAGTGAAGAGATAAATGAATGACATCAATGGTAGAGGAGGTCTGTGAAAGTTCAGGCATATATGACCAAGGATAATGGTTTTTATCTTGTGGGCAATGGGGAATCCACTGTATGTTTTAAACAAGGCTAAAATATAATCAGATGTATGGATTAGAAACCATTAGAAACATATTCTTGTGGCTCTGTGGAGAGTAGAGTACAGGTGGTCAACTTTGCAGTGGTCTAGGCAAATAAAACAGTGGATATTATGACGAGCGAAAGATTTGAGAGGTACTTGTAGGGAAGAAGTCAAAGGAGAGGAGTGAATACAGAGGATAAAGGGGAGGTGGAAGTCATAAGCAGTGTTTGATCTCATTAAGCAGTGGTTTGTAAAATATGACCCAGAGCATTTGACCTTTGACCCAGTGTCTTACATATGGACCCATGGGAAACAAAGATTTAGACCAGCTTATGCCCTGTCATGTGTCACTACTTATCCATCCAACAGGAAGCCTTAGTAGGAGTTCCAGAAAAGGGGCAAACTCAGTATTTTAAAGACCAAGAGACAGAGAGAGAGAGAGTGTGTGTGTGTGTGTGTGTGTGTGTTTAAGGTTAAAACACTTAAGAGATGTATTTTGGCATAAGTGGAGGTACAAGGAGTCTAGGGAAATAAAGCTCCTGTTACCAGAACATGCTCAGTGCTGGAATTCATTCATAGGAAAGCAAAATACCTATGAAGAGAAACAGGGGCCTCTTTCTCACAGTCTTACTTCCTCCAACTTGCTTGGGTTTGGCAGTGGGTGGGGAAGGGCTGACATGGGGGTAGGGGCAATGTGTGGGATCAGAGACATCACCATCTATCAACCATGGTCCATTGATCTTGTATTTTCACTATCCCCATGATTTCTTCTTTCCAAATTGGCAGCTCCAAGCAGCAGAAGGAAATTGGAGCCTGCGTGATTTTTGCCTCAGTGGTTTAAGCTTTGACTTTATTTATGCCTTTAATTTTCTATTTAGCAAATAATTGTTGCCTTACACTCTGTTTCATGAAATGTCCTGGAATTGAAATTAGATTCTGCCCTTGGATCTGCATCTCTGATTCCTGTTGACAGTCCCCATGATATCATATTTTGAGCTGAGTCCCTTCTAGAGCAGGTCAGGCTTCCAAGCACGGAGTTTCTCCTCCTTTCCCCTCTGCTGCTGCAATGCTCTCTCAGAACTGTCTGGTATGGCTCACCAGCCCTCCCCATCATTGCTCCTTTAACACCTGGCCTCAATCGTCAAGCCGTCAAGCACCAGGAAGGCCATATTGTAGCAGAAAAAATCTGGGCTTTGGGTAAGCATCCTTGTTCTGTCACTTGGGAGCAAGATGATGTGGAGAAATTATTTAACCATGATGGCCCCAGTAAAATGGGAATAAAAATCAACTTCCTCGGGGCGCCTGGGTGGCTCAGTCATTAAGCGTCTGCCTTCGGCTCAGGTCATGATCCCAGGGTCCTGGGATCGAGCCCCGCATAGGGCTCCCTGCTCTGCGGGAAGCCTGCTTCTCCCTCTCTCACTCCCCCGGCTTGTGTTCTTTCTCTCACTGTCTCTCTCTGTCAGATAAATAAATAAAATCTTTAAAAAAAAAAATCAACTTCCTCAAAAGATTGTCATGATGATTCAAAATGTGGTATCTAAATAATGGAAACATGGGAAGGAAGGGTTTAACACAAGGCCACGGTGGCTATTGCCAGTTGTATAATTACAAGGGCTTCAGACACAAGAGAGAGCACTATTGGTGGTGGTGGTGGAGTGCATTTTCATGAAAGACTTCTTGGAGAAAGAGAAATTTCACTTAGGTCTTGAAGGATGAGAAGATTTGGCTTGGCAGCAATGACTCAATGGCTGGGACTGACATGGAGGACTCAGAGCAGTGGGTGCTTTGGGTATAGGGGTATAGGTTTTTCCTCTCCTGGGAGATGATTTCCACTGTCATTGCCATGCTCAGAGTGCTGGGCTCTCCTTAGCAAGGCTTGGGAGGTTGGGGCCACAGTTCTGTCTTCACCCCTACCACCTCTTTCTTCTCCCATCACATCTTCTTCCACATGGTTCCTCCCCATCTCCTCGCAATGGGTCCCAACACTAAACTCTTGGGCCTTAAAATGTGGCTGTGAGTTGTAGACTTTGTTTTTGCCATGCCTTAGAGTTTCCTAGATTATTCTGTTTCCTCTCTCCTTTCCTCCCTCCCTCACTTTCTATTTCCCTTCCTTCCTTTCCCTCTTTCATCCTTCCTAGTATAGTGAACTTTTGAATATAGTGAGCCACATTGGCTTTGAATTTCAACTCTGCCACTTATAAAGACATAAGTGAGTTTTTATGTCTCTAAACATTAGTTTCATCCTCTAAAATGAGAAAAGTAATTATACTTACATCCTAGAAATCTCAGGAAGATTAAATGTGCTAATATTTTTTGGGCATCCATCAGCATTTCTGGCCTTGAATAAAAGCTCAATAAATATCTCCTTTAGTTATTATTCAATAGGTACTTGTTTATTGAAAAAAATGCATGCATATGTGTGTGTATGTATGTGCACGCACACGTGTGCACATTTGTATATAAATGTAATTAGAAGGGCATAGAGGAGTTGTACATGCTGAGACCATTGAGACCCTCAAACAAGAGTGCCAGAGAATAAAATCTTCATGTTTGCTAATTCTGTATCCTTCCCATGGAATGTCATAGTTATTGATGCTGCTTCTTTTCAAAACACTGTCGATGTTGTATGACTGCAATTGGCCTTGAAGCATTACTTGGATCTCCCTCCCGTGCCTCCCTCCCAGTACAGTGCCCCACATAGTGTCTGTGCAAAGAAACCTAAAACAGATTTCCACAACTGCATGGACTGAGACAAGAATAAGTAGGTGTCAAATTCTACAAGACATTGTTTGGCAACCTCAGTTAAAATGCCAAGATCAGACCACTGCCTTCAAGTCCTCTTGCATTTAGTAGTAGAACTCAATCAAAGCTACCACAGGCAGCACAAGGACTATGGCAGTCCAGTTGAGAGAACAATCAGAGATCTTTTAGCTGTGTGAATAGTGAGATCAAACCAAAATCAACAATGGAGTATGACCAGGCTTGGTGTGAATTAATTTATAATAAGAAATAAGACACATTCCATATGTAGGAAATGACCCTGTCTGTCCTGTTCACTGTTGTATCCTTTCTGGACAGCACTCCTTGACACTCAATAGGCCATCAATAAATACTTGTGAGTCAATAAATGATCCAGTGGTGACTATAGGTGAAGGACCTGGCTTTACAAGAACTGCTAAAGTTTATTGAGTGTTCAGTTGTGTGCCACCAACTTTAACATACATTATCTTATTTAATCTGAACAACAAGGCATTATGGTAGGCTCTATTATTATTACAACTTTTGAGATGAGGAAACTAAAGCTTAGGGAAGTTAAATCCCTAGGCCAACACCATACAACTGGATGGTCTAATGCTTTTCACCATCCTAATACACAGTCTTAAATGCCTTTATTTTGCTCTCACCAAATGGTAACAGAAAAAAATCTCAGTTCAACATTTTAATTTCACATAAAAATTATTAAGTATTCCAGAGGTTCTACTATCAGGTAGACCATGGTTTCAGATTCCATAGGGCTCTGCCTCAGTTTCTCCATTGGTAAGGTGGAAATGATGAAGCTTGCCTCTTCTTTGGGAGGTTATGAGATTTAATTAGAGCAACAGTTATTAAAATGCTTTGAAGTTAGAAAGTGCTTATTAATATCAGGGATCATGATTATGTTTCCAAATAGGATATCCTTGTCTTTAAAGCCAATTGCCTGGGATGAGCCCCAAGGCCCCCCAGAGGGAATGGTAGGGAGCATTCATGTTGGATGCCTAATTCAGCCCATATGGTTTTGCAGTGATTCCATAAGTGAGGAGGAGAGTGAATAATCCCATCTCTTTAACTTTCAAGTGTGGGAACATTAGAGTTTGCTCCTTAATGATTATAACATTCAGGAATGTTGGCACCTTTTCTTCCTGACTTCACGTTATGAAACCCAGAGAGTGTTGAGTAACAGGATGTACATTCATGCCATTTTCGGTTTCTTTGGGGGTTCATTTGGGAAAACTTCCTTCAAGCAAGAGCTACAGTGGTTAGACACAGAGCAGCCCTTTAACCTCAGGGCTGTTGCCTCCAACGTGGTGTAAAGGTCCTGGTGTGTGGAGTAAGAATTGGATCCTGTTCCTCATCAGTTAGGAGCCATTGTTTGCAAATGTGTTCCCCGATGGAAAAGGATTAGGTCCTGGACAGTAGAGAACATTATGTTCATATTGCAAAATCTTGGTATGATCTAGTCTTGGGCTGATGGGGATTTGATAAAACATTCTTCTTGGCTGAAAATGTCATCATAGGGCTCAGCATACTGCCGAATCCCACCCCACCAGCAACACCCTCCTTCACACTGCAAGGCCAGATTTAGAGAAGTCCCTTTGGCTCTGTTGGAGTTGCCTCAGGGCTGTGGGAAGACCACAGGACTCCAGTCAGAAAACTGACTTTGCTTCCCTAACATGGGAGCAGGTTGTTTTAAGTCTGTAGCTTAAGTGTTCTCATTGCAAAGTGGGGACAGTAATACCCAATTCTGTTTATCACTCAGGGTTTTGTGATTATCAGATGAACCTATCTCTACCTCTACCTCTATCTACTAACCTACCTATTGATCAACAGTGGAGCAATAGACAGGTTGACAGAAATAAAGGGACATATGGACGTGGGAGGCAGTCTAGCATGATGACCATGATGTGGATTCAAATTCTGTGTGGCCCTGGGAAAGATACCTAACTTTTTTAAGTCTCAGTTTCTTCCTTTGGTAGAGAGGGATGAAAATGACAATATTCACCTCAGAAGGTTATGAAAATTAAATGAGATGATGTATGTGGAAGCACTTAGCACAAAACCTAGCACATTGTAAGCTCTTAACAAATACTAGCTATAGTCATCATCCTCATTGTTAGGAGAATAATTAGAAAATTATAGGAAGTTATATACATGCAGAGAGTATTACTATCTTTTAAATTTGCTGTTTATTTTGGCAAAAGCAATTCTGAGGCTTACAAATTGTTCTTCGGGAAAATGAATTATTCACCAGGTTATTGGCCTCAGCACATTTCATCCTCAGCAGGAACAAGAGAAGTGCAAAATCTGCTGGCTGCAGCTGTGGCCCACTTACAGGATGCACTTGAGGAAATTCAGCACAGTGAGAACCTGACTGTAACTGTTTCTTGTGAGGTCAATGTCTTTTGCAGAATAGGATCAATGTTGAAAAGATGCCTGGAAAGTGAATCTATGCATATTGAAAGCTATCTTCTTATTAAGTTTCCTTACAAATGTACAAACACATTCAGCTGGAAATTGGGACATAAAATCACACTGGAAAACTTAGCTGATATTTCCAGTCCCTTCTTTAATAGAAAAATAATAAGTGTGTGTTAATAAGATAAACTATAATTATAAAAGAGCTAGGTTTTACTTTCAATGTGGTATCTAGAAACCCAAGAGAGGTAATTCATGCTGACAGAATATCAAAGTCACCTGTGGATTTTTTTAAAATATAGGTATCCAGCCTTACCTCTTATGCTTCTGATTCATAAGTCTGGGTAAAGCTCAGGATTTTTATTTTCTTTTTGCTTTGTTTTAGCTCCACATGTGATTCTTATGTGCAGCTAGCAAGAACCATTGGAAACAAAATGGCAACATCTTAACTGAATAGAACCCAATCGCTGAATTAGTAATTCAACTTTTAATTCTGTGCTTTGATTTATAACTGCATTTGGTTGTTCAGATCCTGTTTTCTAGCTCTTATTTTAGAAATGACTTTTTTCTTCCTCTATAAGCTTATCTGAGCTAATGAAGAGAAGCGGTGGTGGGGAAAGGGAACAGGTGACAGGAACATAGAAATGGAAAAAAAACAGAGAACCCTGGTGGGAATTCACAGAAGAATTTAAAGAAAGTGAAACAAGATTGTATTTTTGGAACAATACATAAAATTTTTTGGAACAAAGAAAAGGCAATGAATTCTAGAGTTTTCAGATAATGAATATGCAACCAATGAGTTATGAAGTCTTGACTTATAAAAGTTTTTTTTCTTCACTCATTTATAACTGGAAGATATAATCCACCTAAAATAACACAGATAGGTGCAAATACTGGAAGTAGTTTTCATAAAAAGTAGAGAAGGATCAGGTTTTAATAACTGTGATTTCCCTGCAGAATCTTGCTGCCTGTTTATGGGTATAGTAGATATTCTCCAAGATGGCTGCCCTCAATTCTGCTCCTTACTTCAGAGGTTGAAGCTTAAATCTAGGCTGACATTAGTGATTGCTTAACTAATTGAATGTGGCAGAAATTATATTCTGGGACTTGCAAGTCTAGGTCAGAAAAAGCCTTAGAGCTTCTGCCTGAATCTCTTAGAACACTCACTCCTGGGATGCCTCCAAACCCAGCTGCCATGCTGGGAGAAACCCAAGTGACATAGAGATGACAAATGTAAGTACTCAGGTTGATGTTCCCTGCTGAACTCTCAGCCAACAGCCAGTGTTAACCACTAGCCAGGTAAGTGGGTCATCTTGGATGTTCCTGTCCAAAACGGTCCTCAGATGATGCAGCCACCCTAGCATCCTAGCCAATATCAGGTGGACCAGAAGAGCCACCCAATCAACTTACCAAATTGTGAGAGATAATCAACTATTGTTTTAAGCCACTAAATGTTGGGCTGGTTTGTTATATAGGAAAAGATAACTGAAAAACAGAAAAAAAGAACTTAGTTGATACTCTATATTTGCCAGTAATAGGGAGATATTGAATTTGTTGATTTTATACATTTATCTGTTAATCCATCCATCCATCCCTTCATCCATCCATTCTTCCTCCCATCATTCCATCTATCCAACCATTCATCTGACTCTTATTGAACATCTACTGTGAAAAGGACAATGGAGGACACATATTTATTTTTCTCATTCAACAAGTATTTATTTAGAATTTATTACTGCCAGATATTGATCGGGGAGTTAATAAAGGCAAATAAATGAGTTACAATCAAGGGAATACGACAGAAATGGTATTGGCTTACACGCCAGTGGGAGAAGACGGAAAAGAAAGAGATACCTAAATAAACAAATGGTGTAATTTAGAGTAGTACTATAAATGAAATAAAACACCACTATGAGATAAAGATTTTCTGAGGTACTAAGTAAGTGTGACTGTTGAATGCCGGTGGTTAGAGAAGGTGCTCCTTAAGAAAGTGACATTTGAATAGAGACTTAAATAACAAGGACAGCTGTGTGAAGAACTGGGGTGAGGGGAGCACTTTTCTCAAAAAAGAAAACATGGCAAAGTCCCTGAAAAGTGAATTGGTTTGGTATGGAGGAGGGACAGCAAAAAGACCACTGTGTTTGGAACACTGGAGTAAGAGAGAGAAGAGAAGATGGAGAAGGAGGAAGCAAGACCACATGGGCCATGCTGGGGATTTTGAACTGAATTTGAAATATACTGGGAAGCTCTTGCAGGATTTTAAGCAGGGAAGAAGTATAATCTGAATGTATTTTCCATAGATCACTCTTGCTGCTATGTGGACAATGAGCTGTTGAGGAGGAAGAGTGAAGAGTGGAAGCAGGGAGACCATTAGGAGGCTCTTGCAGTGGCCCAAGTGGGATGCGATGGTAACTGCTAGGTTGGTAGTAGTGGGGGTAGTGAGAGAAGATCCTATTCAGAATGTATCTTGGAAGCAGAATCAACAGAACTTGCTGATGGGTTAGATGTGAAGTGTTAGGAAAAGAGAAGAATAAAGGCTAATTCCTATAATTATAGACTGAGCAACTGGGTGAATAGTGGCATCATTAAACAAAATGGGTAGATTGGAGAGGAGTATGAAGTGGGGGTGGGTGGGCAAGTTCTGTTTTGGCCCTAGTTAGTCCAAAATTATTAGGCATGCTAATGAAGATATTGAACAGGCCATTGAAAACACAAGGAGGGAGATCAAGGGAGTTCTGAACTAGAGTAGTCAGCATATAGGTTTTATTTAAAGTCATAGTTGTGGTTCCCCAGAGAGTGTAGAGTGACAATAGAGTTAAACATAATGCTTTATTTAAAAGTTGTGAGCAAGAGGAAGACCCAGCAAAGGAGATTCAGAAGGAGCAGCCCGGTAGGTAAGAGCAGACCCAGTAGAATGTGTTGTCACAAAGTTAAGTGAAAGAAGCATTTAGGAAAGGATGTATACACAAGTAAATGTCAAATGATGCTCAGAAGTTAGCAACATAAAGACAGAATTATCTATTGGACTGGGCAAGATGGAACTTGACAAAAGTAGTTTCAGTGGGGTGGTGGAGACAGAATCCTGATAAAAGTAAGTTAAAGAGATAAGGGGAGGTGAAGAAGTAGAGACAGAAAACAGAGTTTACTCTTTTAATAAGTTTATCTATAAGGAGGAAAAATGGGGCAGTTGTTGGAGGGGTTGCAGGGTGAAGGGAGATTTTTTTTTTTTTAAGATGGAAGAAAGTATGGTATATTTATATGTTAATTGGAATGATCCAAAAAAGAGGGAGAAATGCTTGATATAAGAGACAGGTGAGATCATTTCAAATGCAAAATCTTTGAGTAGATTAGGGGGGATGGGGTCTAAAGCATAAGTCTCGAGGCTGGCTTAGATAGGAGCAGTACCTGTTTATATATGTTAATAGGCAGGAACACAAAGTACTCAGGAACAGAAACAAGCAAGCTAAAATTTTGTTGATGAGAAGAATTAGCTGTTCTTATCTCATCTGTTCTCTAGGTACTCATGGCTTTGTAGGGAAGCTCAAATAAGTTGCCAAGGAGATAAAGAGTATAAAGGGGTTACAGATGAAATGATATAGAAATCAAAAGGAAAGAACAGAAGTTGTTTCCAAAAGGGGCCTTAGAAAATAGATTTTTATTTCTCAAGTTCCAAAAATCTCACTTAGATTCAAAGGACTTTAAATTGAGCATATCTGTAGTGGCAGATACTGATTTTTTCCCCCCACTGCCTTCCAGACACTTACACAAACACGTGTGTGTGCTGGTGCAAACATGTGCTTATACCCACACAAATCAACTTTCTGACACTGGAGGAGGGCATGTGATCAAGCCTGGGCCAATTATAATGCCCCCTACTCTAGACCTTTGTGACTGGACCAGGAATGCTCATTCATTCTAGCACATAACCTAGCCAGGCCAATCAGCATCTTAACCTGTGGTTATTTTAAATAGGAAGTGGATGAGGGAAATCTGTTTTCTCTTTACCCAAGAATGCAGTTCTGAGTCAGCTTTTGGCCCTGCTCTCCACTGCGTAAAAGAAGCGCATCTCAGTGGAAGGGGAAGAGGTCAGCACATTGATAGAAGAAGCAGCGTGGAGAGGTGAGAGGAGAGAGAATTTCGGTGCTGGCTGAAACTCATTGAATGGCTGAAGCCCATCTCCCTGCATTCTGTGTTTTTAGGAACCAATGACTTCCCATCTTGGTACTTAAATGAATTCAAGTTCCGTGTCTGTTGCTTGAAACTCAAAGAATCTCGACGAACAACCCACCCCTGGGCACATGCAGGGACAGTCACCCCTCCTGTTCCTGTGGCAGTCATCACTGCTCTTCTGGCTTCCCTTCTGGGGAGACTTTACCCCTGTCCCAGCATTTTTATCAACACAATGCCTTGGCCAACTTTGGGTAAAGAGAGTTGGAACATGGATGAAAGGTAACTGGCATTCCTGGCCTCACATCTGGGTGTAAATTTAAACATGCCTCTTAGATTATAAAGACTTTTTGCTTTTACAGTCTCTCCCTGGCTCATGTACCTGAGTTGGTATTTGTTCACACAGAGGGAATAAACTCTTGGGGTAGCAGTTATCCCTAGTCTTCCTTCTGGGGTGGTTTGCTTTTATCAGTCATGCATTATGGTGTGAGCCTTAAATATGTGAGAGTCACTGTTCTTCCCTAGGAGCCTATTGGGATAACCTTTATTTTGCGCTCTCTTTAAGGCTGTTACCAGCATCTGACATTTGGGTTTAGGTTAGGAGATCGTGTCTGAAAGCCACCACCCACCAGGAGGCTGCCACTGAGAGAAGACAATAGCTCTGACACCAGACAACTGTCAGAGGGGATTATCAGAGCTCTCCCCTTGATTCCTTCCTCATGTTCAGGCCTGGGAGGAGAGAGTGGGAACTGGCAGTCCAAACTCGTCTGGGAGAGCAGAGGTTTCCTGACTTGGTCTATGTGTGTGTGGGTCTGTGTCTCCAGGCCAGGATCAGCATGGGTCCTACAATCACATCCAGGGCCCTTTAAAATGAGCACCCAGGTAACAAACTCTCTGGGGCACAGGGAGTGCTGGCCAGCCCTCCACCTTGATTCTGATTGTAAGCTCTCATTCACTCTGACCTAACATATGCAAGGAAAAAAGTTTTTCCTCCTCCTCCCCCTCATAGTTGGGAAAATGAAGTGTAACTTTGCGATAGGAAACTAAAGTTGGTGCCCCTTTTTGAAGGGGACTGTGGCTGGTATGTCTAAGGAGTTGCCAGCTACGGAGGGGCCACAGTGGAGCGGCCCATCCCGAGCCTTGGGATTGTCTTCTAGAATTAAGTCATCAGATCCAGGTTCCTTCTCTTCTTCTTACGTCAGAATCTGACCTGGTCCAACTCTGATCTCTCATCACTATCTGCCTTGCTCTGTACCCCCTTGAATATCTGTGTTGTATCCTTCTTAATACATGGGGCTGCTCTCCACAGTGGTGTACTTTTGCTTTGGAAATCAGCTCCTGCTTCTCCTTGGGCCCCATCCCCCATCAACTTTATCTGGTTAACTTCCGGTCACCTTTCAAGATGCTCCTAGTGCTTCACTTCTGCAATGAATGCCTCCTTCACCACCGCAGTCTGGGCCCCATGCTGCTTCTAGGTTTGCAGGACACCTTGTCATATTGAATTTGGATCACTGACTTACGGAGTTGCCTCCTAGTGTTTCAATTTAATCTTGACGAGGAGAAACTGAGGAAAAATGGACTTGTTCTGGACTGTTTATGTCTGGTGTACCCAGACTCGAGAGAGGTTCTGATGCCAGCCTGTTGAGTGATTATTTTTCTGAGGATGCAACATCAGATCGCACTCCATTATGAGAGCAGAGATTTGTGTGTTTCCACTGCCAGCCATCCTGGGAGTAGGTGGCTTCTGAAGTGGTGATGGGTGAGAACTTGAGAAGTGAGTGTCGGTCTGGACTTAGAGGAAGTCGCTTCCTTTGCGAGCCTTGGGTGCAAGGAGGGGGACACAGTTTGGTCACGTTTCAATGAAATGGACTCAATGCGAGTGATTCCAGGAGGCAGAGCATGCTGGCTCAGGTCCCATGAAGAGATATGAAGAGAGAGAACGAGCACAGGGCAAGCACTGGCCAGGGAGGGTCAAAGCAGGGCTTTGGGGTTATCCTGTTACTGTGGTTCCCTGCTAGTGTCATTGAGCTTTCAGCAGCATCCAGTGAACAGTTCCATTTGCTTCTGTGATCTGCTGTGCAGAGTTAACGAGGAGGGCTTGGTACCTGCTTGGGATGAAGCAGGTGAAACGCAGTGGCATGCTCTGAGGCCAGGGTGGAGGTAGTCGCTGTGGTCACTGGTGGAAAGCCTGGCAAAGCAGCTGTTTCTCATGGGTCATCACCAGCAACCTGGAGGCAAGAGTGAATAAATAAGAGCATTTTGCTCTTTCACAAATTGAGGCAGCCTGGAAATTCTAGTTTCGGGCAATAAAGTGATTAGAATCCCGTGCTCCTAACACTAATTTGAGATTCACTATTATGGCTTTAATTTATTGATTTAAACCAGTGGTTCTCAACTGGGAGCGATTTTGCCCCCTAGGAGAGCTCTGGCCATGTCTGGAGACGTTTTTGGTTGTCATGATGAGGTGCGTGGAGACTAGAGCTGTGGCTGACCCCCCTCTGACGCGCAGGACAGTGCGCCCCACAGCAAAGAACGGTCCAGTCTAGATGTCAGCAGTGCCCACTTAAGTAGTGCCTGACTTAAAGAGCAACTGAATAAAGCAAACACTGGGGTCTAAGTCATTCCAGCTCCTCTGGATCCATCCACTGGTATGGTTCAGCCTCTCCCTGCAGCCCCTCACAAGCTGTGGGTGAGCCAGCTTTCTCAGCGAACTCGGCTTCCTGATGGCAGAGCTGAATATAGAACCTGCCAAGCGGAGATTCAACCTTGTTTACATTCTTGCTGGCAGCTAATGAAGAAGCTGCTGTGTACTGGAGCCATTCTCTGAACCAAAAATAACACAAGAAAATGATTAATTTCATCTAAAAATAGGCAGGCACTTTGCTATGTCAGCCATGATAATCAGGCTCTAAGCTGATTGTACTGCGGCACGGGAGTGGAACCTGGGAACCAGAGTGAGGAACAAATCTGGTCCCATAGCAATTATTTCCTCCTCCACCGGCTTTTTCTTTTCTTCTTTCTCTCTCTTCCTCTCTCTCTTCCTACCTTGTTCCTACTTTTCTCCTCTACTTATTCCTCTGTTTTCCTCTAATTCTTCCTTGTTCTTGAAGGTTCTTCTCCTTTTCCTTATCCGCCTTTAAACACCACCTCCCAGCCCCAGTCTTCACCCCAGCCCCACCCCTAGCCCCAGTCTCCGCCCACCCAGCCCCAGTCTCTGCCTCCCTCCCCAGTCTTTGCCCGCACTCCCCAGACTTAGGGAATGCATCCCATTGCTTAGAGCACAGTTTGTGATAGCAGGGTCTGTGTCTACTTGCGGCACAGGATATAATTTTAGGTGCTGCATGGATGCCTATTGGTTGTTAAGAAGCACAACTATTTTAATGTTTTCTAAAGGAAAAAGTCAGTACATATAGCTGAATATTTGTGTTTAAGAGGAGACGAAGTTAGGTATTTAAGCTAAAAAAATTATTTCAATTTAAACAGAAAGTTAAGTAAATACTAATACTGCCTTATATTAGGACGGACTATATGAAATTGCCAATAACTGATTATTTTTGACTTACAAAATGGCACTTTCATATGTTTTCACCTTATACAATAAAATCCATGTTCCTTAGCATATGTGAAGTCCCTTACTGCCTGGCCCCAATTTATTTTTCAATTCTGAGTTTCCAGTTTTTCCCTAGATGAACCTTCTGCTTTAATTAGATCAGCAAATATTTACCAAGGGCCAGTTGCAAACTAGGTACTGGGCAAGGTCTTTCCATTACAGATATGATTTGAAATCAGCAGTCCCTCTCCCAAAGGAGCTTACCATCAACAGGAGAGAGACACATGGTTTCAGGCAAAATGTAAATATTATGATGTAGGTTTTAACTGGGAACGGTATTGCCCACTCAGAGATGTTTGGAAAAATGCTGTGGAGATTTTTGGTTGTCACAATGATTGGGGAGTACATTTAGTATATTTAGGGAGTGGGAATCAGGGATGCTAATTTTCCTGCAACACATGGGTTGGAATTCTCAATAAAGAGCTGGCCCACCCCAAATGCCAATTGCAGCCACATAAGAGACACTGATGGGGGCTACTAGAGATAAAAAGGAACAAGGAGGAGGAGCATCTTGCCAAAGATGGGAGTTCAGAGAAGTCCCAGAGGAGGTGGCATCTGAGCTGAGTCTCTTAGGAGGAGGGAGGTCTGGTTCGTCAATCAAAGCCTGAAAGGCCTTTTAGGCAGACAGAAAAACACATTATTTTTGGAGACCTGTATCAGCTTAGCTCCTGTCTTTCCTCAGCTGACTTCTACTGTGTACTAAGTTTGTACAAATCCATTTCTGTGCAGGACATTCCATCCCCACCCTTCAATAAGTGGCTCATACACTATCTCCTTTATAAAGTCTTAGCAACTAAACCGAGGGTGATTTCTTTCTAGGCTTTTGGACCCCAGTGATGCCTTTTGGTCTTTGCACCTTCCCCCAACCCCTACTGGGTTGTGATTTCTTTGAAGGGAAGACCTGTCTTATGATTTTTTTTTTTTTGCACTTGGGAAGCAATCACTAATAAATAAATTTGTCTTACACTACCTTATATTGACAAACGCATTGTTTCTTTTTAAAGATTAAAAAACATACTTAGCAAATGTGCTCCCACAATGGCTCAATGCAACAGTTTCACAAGTACTTTAATCCTATCTTGTAAGTCAATAATTCTCAGCTAGGGACAGTTTTGCCTCCCAGGGAACATTTGGTAATGTCTGGGGACACTTGTGGTTATCATGACTGGCGAGGGGTTCTACTGGGTGTCTAGTGGGTAGAGGCCAGGAATGCTACTAAATATTCTACAGTGCACAGGAAAGCTTCCCACATAAACAATTATCTGGCCTGAAATGGCAGTAATGCTGAAGTTGAGAAACCCTGGTGTAGATTAAGAAATGCAAGCAACGTCCTGAAGGTTGTGCAGCAAATTGCTGACAGATTAACTGTCCAGAACCTAGGACATCAGTACCATGAAAGAGTGGAGGAAGGATAGGCTGTGGAACCAGGTGACCCAGCTCCTGGTGGGACTTACTAGAAAGTCCCTGACTCACATCTCACATTCCTGTCTTGTCCTCTATTGCCTCCTCTTGCCTCAGTTGGACCTCCAATTGCCACACCATTTTATTTTGTCTATAGTTGTGTATGTTAACATCCTGAGCCTCAGTTTATCTATTCTTAAACCTAACAAAACCTCCATCACATAGTAGGTGAGAGATTAAATGTGATAGTATACATGGAACTGTGCAATGGATATTTATGACATACCTGCTATGTGCTGGGTATAATTCTGAATGCTTTGTAGGGTAGGAACTACTCTTAGTTCCATTTTACAGGTAAGGCAACTGAGGCTCAGGGAGGCTAAGTCAATTATCATAGTATCACAGCTAGTTAAGTGATGTAGCTGGGATTGGAACCTTGAATCCATGTGCTTAACCACTATATATACCACACACTCTGTGTGAGTGTCTGGGCACCATATTCTTCTACCTCTTGCCATCCTGTCCTTTCATCCTTCTCTCTCTGCTGATAAATGCTTGCATCCTGCTGTGGGGAGAGGGTTCCTGGACCACAGCCCACATTTCTGCTCTGTTTACCCCACTTTGGGCCTAAGCTACATCTCCAATTGCCAGGTTATTTCTACTTGGTTTCTGTATCAGTAAGACCCAAGCTATGATCAGTCGTGGCAATCCAAAAGATACTCAAAGAAAAATAACTGGCTCAGATATGCTCAGCTGGCCACAGGAGTTTTCAGGGTGTGTAAGTTTCCCAGCTAGGGCTGTTGTAACAAAGTTCCACAAACTAGGTGGCTAAAAACAGCAGAAATGCTCTTATTCACAGTTCTGGAAGCTAGAGGTCCCAAATCAAGGTGTCAGCGGGGCCATGCCCCTTCTGAAACCCGTGGGAGAATCCTTCCATAATTCTTCCGAGCTCCTGGTGATGGCCAGCAACTTTGGCATTCCTTGGCTTGCATCTGCATCTCTCAAACCTCTACCTTTTTTTGTCACAGGGCATTCTCTCTGTGTGGCTCTATGTGGGCTCTCCTCTTCTTAGAAAGACACCAGGCATATTGAAGTAGGGCCCACCCTACTCTTGTATGCCCTCACCTCAACTTAACCAATTATATCTACAAGGACTCTATTTCCGAATTCAGAGGTCCTAGGACTTAGGACTTCAGCATATCCTTTTCTTTTGGTAGGGAGGACACAATTCAACCCATAACAAAGGACAGACTTCTGTCTCTGTCATCCCATGGGAATGGGCCTCTGTTCAGGGCTTGGCCATCTCTGAGCCTCACTCTGCCTTCCCCGGGGCTCTTTGGAGGACAGATACTGTGTTTGCAGCTCCTTATCTTCAAGGAAATGAGGTATCACATGTCCTTGTCAGAGTCCCTGCTATTTCATATGTTAGTTGATCCAAATAAATGAACTCTTGAATAAATACCATCTGGCCCTGCTGAGTCACATTCTCAAGTGGCCCCCATTGCTGCTTCCCATCAGGGGCATCCATCTCTGCTGATGCCATGATTACCAGAGCTCATGGGAAGAACTCAGCTTATTTCCCACCCTGATCCCGTTTCTGCATCATAGACTTGCGAGGTACCCCTGGGTGGTTGTGAGCTGGCCTTCCTCAAATAAAATGTTCCTGCTCAGTGTTCCTAAAAGTAATTATAAAGATCAGTCCTTACTCTTCTTTTTCCTTGTGTTCTTTTATGAAAATGTGAGCTTAAAAGTAAAAACAAAGGACTTTATTACAGCGACTTTCATGGAAATTAAAACAAATATTCACCCACATTCTCTTCATGCCTAACCAAAAAGAACTGTTAGAAACTTCATTTCCCAATTTTTAGTCAGAAGCATGCATATTTTTACATTAATTGCAACATGAATAAAATGGTCTGTTCTATTTTTTCTACTTTAACATTATTTTTAAAGGAATTTTTTTATGTTGCAACATGGACATTTTGATGACTGCAAGATACTTCCATTGGGTTAGTTTACCATAATTTAATTAATCATAATGGCTTATCAGACATTTAAAGTTCGGATTTTTTTTTTTTTTACTCTAAATAACAAACCATAAGTATACTGCAATGAATTTCTTGGTTTAAGTTCTTTCTTTTCTTTGAAATTGTGTCTTAGGGTGAGTTGCCAGGAGAATTCCTTTGTTAAAAGGCATGACTATACTGACTCTTAATTTATTTTACTGATTTGGTTTCCTTATAATTCTGTATGCTTTGGGCTTTGTAATTTTTAATTTTCTTTAAAATTATTTGAGTGGGTATAAAATAGATACTTTAATCCAGTCTTACTTTGCACATCTTTGGTTAGCAGTGAGACAAAGCACCTTTAAAATATGTCTTATCTAATATTCCTAGAGCATAGAAAAGCTATTCACCTATACATCAGTCCAGGTTACCTGGAGTGATGAATGCTTCCTATAGTCCACAGGTACACCAAGGAGAAAAAGCAATAGGCTCCTCTTCCTTTTCCTGCGCATCTAGGGAGCTACTTAGGAGCTCAAGCAACTGTGGGCAGTGGAGTTGTCTATGTACTTTAGATCTACTCTTTCAGATTTTTGTGGCCCAAAGGGACAGGCAAGAGCAACTTGTACCACTTAGCATGTGCTTCCATTGGGAGCAGTGGGGTATTCACTCAAGTTTCTTTTGCTACACTGACCACAGGATGTTATTAGAAGAGTGGATAGGAGAATGGGTGGTTTGAATTGGGAACCTGATACTATAGTATTAAGCATTCCCAAGTCACAAACCAAAATACACTAGCATCCAAATGCAGACCTAGGGTCCCCGTTGACTGTATTCTGAATATAAACCTATAATAAAGTTTTGCTGAAATGAAGACAAAGAGAAAGAAGGAAGGTTTGTAGGAAGGATGAAGGCATATATGGGACACCTGGCTATACCAGGGGTCAGCAGACACTTCTGTAAAAGGCCAGATTGCAAATATTTTAGGCTTGTGGGCATATGGTCTGTCACAGTCACTCAGCTCTGCTACTGTAGCACAAAAACAGCCATAGACAATTCTTAAATGAATGGGTGTGGCTGTGTTCTAACTTTATTTATGGGCACTGAAATGTGAATTTCATCTGATTTTCATGTGTGACAAAATATTATTTTTCTTTTGATTTTTTTTTTTTTTTACTTTTACCATCTGAAAATGCAAAAACCACTCTTGGCTCACAGGCAGTGGGCTGGATTTGGCCCAAGGGATGGAGTTCACTGATCTCTTGAGTTATAGTCAGGAAAGGAAGGATGGTGTTGTGAAGTGGTTTTCAAGCTTTTTTAGCAGGAGACTTATTTATGAAATCCTATATATATAGTGGAGGAAAACGTCACTGCTCTGGTTGGGAGAGGAGGACATAGAGGCTGAGAAGCAGCTCTTCTCTTTCTCTGCTCCCTCCTATACGTAAGACAACCTCTGCATCTCTTCTGGCTCTGGAAATCAGGTTGACCCAGAAATCCTGAGACTGGCTTTTAGTCACTCCTCTGCTACTCTGAACACCTTGAATGTGATGGGTGCTCATTTAGTTCACTAATCCAATTAGTGTATGGAGGACTGCTGAACAAGCTGTGAGCCCTTGGACTGGTTTCTATAGCTCACTGGTTTCAGCTTCTTCTTTAAGAATCAAGTCAGAGTTAAAGAGGAAAGGATGGAATGATGTCTGTGGTCTCTTCCAGCTTTGTCTTGATTCTAGGTTGTATACCCTCCAATATTGGAAAGGTCATGGCTTATTAAATTTGATGATGAATGTAAAGCATGGCCTTAGCTTCACTCAATTAATTAGTACTTTTTTTCCTCAAACCCTTGCTCCTAGGTTGATTAAACATAACTGGAAATCATACAGGAAGAAATGACGGGCGTGGTAATGGGAATGTATTGATACTGAATTATCTAAACTTTCTTTCTTGTTCTACAGATTGAAAAAATGGAGTGTTCTTCAACTGGAAGATCAGTTCCTTGAAGCAAGGAAGCAATGGCTGTTTATTTTTTCCTTCTTCACTGCATAAGATCTTAAGTATAGTAGGTATTTTTTTAAATATTACTGATGTTGATGCTAATAATGATAACTACTCCTCTGATCCCTTGCTAGTTCTGCTAGAGCTACACTAGCTTACTATCACTTTTTCAAATACACTAAGCTCATTTTCCTCCGTCTGGAAAAGCAGAGCACTAAGTCTTTACACAACTGATTGTTTCTCTTCATCTAGGTCTCAGTTTTCACAGCATCCCCTCAGAAAGTCTTCCCTAGACACTCTACCTAAATAGGACAACTTCCCTTCCCTATCACTATCCTATACAGTAGCCAGCACCCAACAAACCTGGCTTCTGGTACTCACATCCTTGTGTAGTCTCATCATTTACTGAACTAGGGTTGGTCTGTGTGACCCACTGCACACAGCAAAAGGGATGGTGTATCTCCTCTAAGATTAGGTTGTTAAAGACCATGGCTTCCATCTTGGGTGTGTACTATCTCTTTTGGATCATTCGCTCTGGGGAAATCCTGCTGTCATGTCCTGAGGACATTAATGCATCCTGTGGAAAAGTTCACATGGAAAGGAACTGAAGTTTCTGGCAACAACCAGTGAGGAATTGAGACCTGCCAACAGCCATGTGTGTGAGCTCAGAACAGGATCCTCCCCCAGTTGAGCTTTTAGATGAGGCTGCAGCCCCAGCCCACAGCTTGGCTGCAACTTCATGAGAAAGATCCTGAGCCAGAATCATCTAGCTAAGCTGTTTCCAGATTCCAGACTTGCAGAAACTATGAGATAATAAATGTTTGCTGTCTTAAGCTAAGTTTTGGGGTAATTTGTTACACAACAATAGATAACTAATATACAATAATTTATTTTCTTTGCAGTGTTTTTCATTATCTGATATTGCCTTATTGACTGATTAAGTGAGTAGAGGAGATGGAATCACAAACAAGTAATTTACAACACATGGTATAAGTACAATGAAAAAATTATGTTTGAGGTAAGTGTAGGCCAGCAGTTCTCAAAATGTGATCCCTGGGCCAGCAGCATCAGCATCACTGGGAATATAACAGAATGCAAAGTCTTGGGTCCCATACCAGACCTACTAAACCAATAACTTTGGGGATGGGACCCAAAAAGCTTAATTTTAACAAGTCTTTCAGATTGTTCTGATGCACACTAACATTTGAGAGTTACTGGGGTACCATTATAAAAGCATGAAGGAGGGCATCTATACTGGTCTTGGGCTCAGGATAAAAAGGGAAGACACCAGGAAGACATCCCAGAGAAGGAGACCCTAGAAATAGGTATGTAAAGATGATTTAATCTTAAGCCCTGAGGTGAATGTAATAGCAGTAGAAGTATAAAAGTAGATAGACCATTCTTTTTATAAAAAAAGTGACTCTGTTCCTCAGTATAATGGAAAGTTTTCCTAGCAGAGATGACAACTGTGTAGGAGTTTTCCAAGAGAAGGAAGTGAAAAGAGGATTCCAGGCAGAGAGGACTGAGTGAGAGAAAGCCCAGAGGTAAGTGGCCTGCTGTGATTACATGGCAGGGTCATTAGCTGCAGGTAGTAGCAAGTGGTGAAGCTGAAAATGTAGGCTGGAACCAAACTGCTTCAGGCTGAGCAGAGGATCTGGTAGGTGGACAGCAAGATGAACACAGATAGAATTTCTGAATTCTAACACTGTGAGGCCAGATGGTGGGATGGCGTGCATCTCTGAAATGAAAGTGGCAGGGATGCACCTGTAACAGGAGGCCATCAAGGTGAGGGGAAGAAAAGGTGGCTGTTCTCTTCCTCTTCATTGACTGCCCTGCCTCAGGCACTGGAGCCTCCCACTGTCTGCCCGGACAACAGGCTCATCCAGTCTTCACGGAACGGCTGGCAGGTTTGATCACAAAGGGCAAGTGGTTTGGGGGACTGAGCAAGACAAAGACATTCCTTTTCTTGTGGCTAGGAGGCAAATCTTGCTTCTCACACCAGTACTGCTTTTGCCCTTCTGTCTCTCCCAGGCACTCCTTCCCCAACAGGATACCCTACCTGCCCCTCCTCCCCCAGTCACTGGACTAGAGTGGGATCCAGTGCAGTTGCCTGTAGCCTGCCTTTCTGGTGAGAGCATCATTTATGTGGCTTGCCCTTCTGTGGAGTCACAGGGATCATGTTGTGTCCAGAACAAGGAGGTTTGAATAATCAACCACTGTATTTGCAGCCTAACGTACTGGAGATGGCTTAAGGCTAGGCTAGTTTATTTCACAGTGATTTGTCCTTCACGCATAGGTCCACCTGGTTGTGTTCTTAGGGAGGTCCATTGACACTTTGTGTGTTGCAGGAACTAAGCCACATACTTTCTCTGAATATTTATTGAAAGAATAACAGACCAAGTGACGATAAATGAATGGATGAATACATGAATGCCGTGGTAAAAAGAATCTGGACTTTGCGGGCGCCTGGGTGGCTCAGTCATTAAGCGTCTGCCTTCGGCTTAGGTCATGATCCCAGGGTCCTGGGATCGAGCCCCACATCGGGCTCCCTGTTCAGCGGGGAGTCTGCTTCTCCCTCTCGCACTCCCCCTGCTTGTTTTCCCTCTCTCACTGTCTCTCTCTCTCTCAAATAAATAAATAAAATCTTAAAAAAGAAAAAAAAGAATCTGGACTTTGGAGCCAGAAAAAACTGTGTTTGAATTCCAGCTCCATCACTTAGTTATCTAGGTCACATTGGGCAAGTTATTTTGCCTTTCAGAATGTTTATTTCCTTATCTGTAAAATGGGGCTCTTATTTAATTTGAAAGATTGAAAGATTTTTCTAAAGACCAAAGGAAATCAGATATAGAAATGCACCTAGCATGAAGCTCAGTACTTAGTAACCACCTCCAAAATGGTGAATTCCCTATAGATCAGTGTTTTTCAACCTTGGCTGCACACTAGAATCATTGGAAAGCTTTTAAATTTACTGACACCTGAATCCCACCCTAGACCAACTGAATCAGAATGTCTGAGTGTGGAATCCTGGCATTTGTACTTTTTATAAGCTCCCCATGGTGATTTGGATATGCAAGAGGACTGAGCATCACTCCTATGGAAAATTGATTGGTAACCCTGGCTGCACATCAGAATCAGTTCTGGAGCTTCTAAAACATACAAATTCTGGGACCTGCCTCCCAGAGAGTCTATTTTAATTGCTTGGGAGTAGGGGGTCCCAGCATCAGATTTATTTAAAGGCCCCCAAATGATTCTAATATACAGCCAGGATAAGAAAAGACTCATCTTCTTACCCATCTACTCACTTACCCTTCTGACTTATTTTATAACTATAAATTAGGAAGAATATTCGCAAATCAGAAGCAATTCCTTCTTCATTTAAGCTCTTAACACACTATTTTCCCAAATAGTGTGTTCCCCAAAAAATCTGAGCCTATTAGGATCCATTTTCTGAAAAGATCAATGAATCCATTAGGACCAGTGAATCATTTATATATGGGTATACACGCCTTTTTTTCCCCCTTAAACTAAGTAGGTCAGATGACTTTTTTTTTTTTTTTACACTTGAATATATATATATATATATATATATATATATATATATATATAGATTGGGAGTAGAGTTGACTTAAAATACATTTTATTCAAAGACTCAAAAAATCATGACCCAGTCATTCTTTTTCTTACATGTTCTCCAAGTAAAATCATTCTCAGACAAATATTGCCTCCTCACCATAGCCAGATGGCTGCTGAGCAACCAGATTTTATATTCTTTCAGGTTTGAGTTAAGCCAAATGAGCTAAAGTCTCCCAGAAGTTTAAGCAACAGTCTGGTGATAACTCATTGGCTGTGATTGGATCAGATATCCAACCTTGATTCTATCCATAGGACCAAGAAAAAGAAACATTGTGATTAACTTAACTGATGTGGTACCTCACCTAAGACAGATGGGCTGAGACTGATGGGGACATAGTTCCTTCAAGAACAATCAGAATGTGGTTATCTGAAGGACAACTGGATGCTTGGCAGCAAAAACAAAAACAAAAATAGATATTTACTCTTCAGAATCTATTCAGTTAATTCACTTAAAAACAAATTTTAAATTAAAAATTTAATTTGTCAAAAAGTAAAAAAACGCTTTATCATATGGATAAATATTCTCATATGTAGTTGGCATCCTAATCTCAAAGGGAATTCAATATAAAAATTACTCATCTGAACACATACACATTTCAAAATATTATGCCATTGTGAGATATTGTTGCAGCTGTTGGCAAAGAATAGTATTATTTCCAGATCCTTCATGTTCACTGCCTGGTTTTGAGGGGAGACAGACATTGTGTGATTCTAATTTACACATAGTAAATATGCAAGAAATAAATCTATCCATCCATCCACCCATTCATCCATCCTTTCATCCATCCATTCTTCTATCCTTCCATCCATCTAACAAACATTTACATCCACCCATTTAACAAAAACTATGTGTTTTAAGTGTTCAGCTTTCTGAGATAAATAAGACAAAGTTCCTTCCCCAAAGGATCTCTGAGTGTTAAGGGGACAGACATTTGTGAATTATCCATAACAGAGCATAATAAATGCTTTGCTTGAGGGATGAGCAAAATGCTGTGAGAGCACAGATCAAGTGGAGGACTCAGTGAATAGTGCAATAAAGCAATTTCATTCTCAGGAGAAGAGAAGCTGCATTCAAAGGTGTAGATGCTACTTTCTGGAACTTCTTAAAAACCTCTCCAGTCTGTGGTTGACTTTCATAGGAAGAGCCTTCCCTTATCTACTTGCTTTGACTTGCTTCCTCAAAGCCCAACAACATATTTGAAGTAGCACAAAGGAGGCACTCTTGGAAAAATGAGAAAAAGTCACCAGCAACAAGAAATCTGTGCCTGAAAAGGATCTCTGGCCAGGGCATGTAATATATGTTGTATTCTAGGGGTACATCTGGATGCACCTGGACCACATGTGCAATAAAATGTAACAGGGGTAGGGTATCCTTCTTTGTTGCTATACCACTCATGGTGTGACTTTAGAGGACAAGAAAAACTAACTCCTCAAATTCCAGTATCAACTCTATACTTTTTCTTTAATGCTTTGATATATTCACAGATCTACCTAGAAAAATACAGTGCTTTAGCTGCTATTAGGTATCATTTTTACCTCAATGTGGCTGAGAGGGCTGGTCAGAGGTGGGACTGAAAGGGAAACATTTGTATTCCATTCAATTAATCTTTATATGGTGCCTTCAGAGTGATGAATGTTTGCTAGTATTTGAAGATGTAGAGATAGAAGAATAATATACAGGTGTGTTCTCAGGAATCCTTAGTCTAATGGGGGAAATGGCATAAACAGTCACCGTAGGATGGTAAATGACAAGCTAGAGGTGACGCAGCATCATTTCACACACTGTGGGGCTGACTTTCTGGAAATAACAGAGTGACTTGATTGTCTGCAGGTGTTGGCATCTCTCTAGAATTTTGCTGTAGGTTGAGCCCATGCTTGGAACCCGAGCTAGTTGCAGTATTTGGTATGATCTGATATTTGTCTAAAAGAGTGATTTTTAGACTTTTACATGCTTAATTCTGGGAAATGCTTCTCTCAAAAATTATCTTAAAAATGACATTCAGCCGGCATTAGACAACTAAGGACTAGGAAGTTTAGACTGATGAGGTTCAGATTTAGCAGACATCAGACATCGACACAGAGGAATTTCAAAGAGGGTATCTGAGAACCAGTTTTCTTGAAAAGCCCCTCTCTCCTGAGTGGAATTTAGAATGACCAGGAGCAAATGGAAAAAGGGGACTATGTGAGGGAGATTTTTCTGGAGAACCATTGAAAGGCTGTGAGTCCCTCTCCAAGGTGGTGGGTGTCTATTCCTCACTTCAAGCCAAATGTGATGGGGCTTCCCTGAGACCATTCAGGGAGCTTGATGTGTGTACCTAGGAGCTGTGGATTGAAGACTGACTCCCTCCACAGGACTTCAGCATGCAGGAGAAGTGACTCCACTCCCCTGCACACAGCCAATTTGAGAGGAGCAAAAGATGCCTCTGTGTCCTCTAGATCAGACGTGGGCACACGGAAGAGAGAGCCGGCCTCAAGCTCTTTGCCACCTATCCATGGGGCTACCTCAGTGTATGTTCGTGGAGTGGGAGCAGGTGTAGAGCACTGTCCATGTGCTTGGATGAATCTAGATCCTGTAGAACTGAGGTTGCTGTTCATGGGCTCAGCAAGGGCTTTTAGCTCAATCTGGAGCTGGCCTTCTGAAAAGTAGAGAGTTCACAGGACTTGTCTGTTGGGTCCATAGATAGCAGAACTATTTTACAATAGCACTAGCTAAGTAAGGACTTTCTGATTCCCCTTACCTCTCTTTCTTCTCTCTTCCACCCTCATCTGAAAGGGAGCAAAGATCAAAAATAACTGCCAAACAGTAGAGAAACTGGCAAACAGGAAGGTGAGAAGAAGGGGCGCCTGGGTGGCTCAGTTGGTTAAGCGACTGCCTTCGGCTCAGGTCATGATCCTGGAGTCCCGGGATCGAGTCCCGCATCGGGCTCCCTGCTCGGCAGGGAGTCTGCTTCTCCCTCTGACCCTCCCCCCTCTCATGTGCTCTCTCTCATTCTCTCTCTCTCAAATAAATAAATAAAATCTTTAAAAAATAAAAATAAAAAAAAAAAAAAGAAGTAACTCCTCTCCAAGGAAGGTTACCTGACTATCATAGGCTTTAGCTGTTGGGGTGGACCAGGTGGAAGGGGAGTCTTATCTTTGCGTATAGATAAGAATTTTGATTAATGTACTGGACTGGATATTTTAATTTCTGAATGGAGACTGTCTACTTGGGATTTATAATAATGATCTGACCATAGGATGACCTGAATTTTCCCTCAGTGGCAGGGGAAGGCTTATTATCCCCACTGAGTGAATTTAAGAGGGCAGTCAGGTACAAACAAAACAAAACAAAACAAAAAAAACACAACAACAAAACCCAAAGCTAATTTTATGACTAAACCCTATGAGTTCTGCGTGTTCAGTGTTCTCATTACACGTGTGTCCTCATCCATTAAAAGAGGACCCATAAGAGAGGAACTAAAGCTGCACTGGGAACACCCACTAGAACGCCCGTGTGTAATGAGCAGTGGGTGGGAATCCATCTGTACTAAATTAGCTGGAGTGTGGGTTTGGGCATTGGAGCAGGAAGTGATTCTGAGGCTGTCTCATGAGGCAGCTGTCCAGAGGAGGAACTCTTTGGGTTACCCAGTTTATCTCAACTCCATTAAAAGCCAGAGCAGGCCTTTCTTGCCTGAAGGGTTTTCTCTGACAAGAGGAGATTCATAATTCATGCCACTGGCTCTTATCTGGCCTGTCACGCATTGTGTTGGACACAGATTCCCTGTCTTTTTCAGAATTTGTGTGTGCCACAATGTGCAGAAAGGGGAAGCTACTACTGTCCTTAGGGTAGCAATTCTCAAATTTGGGGGGTTCATCAAAATCATCTGGGGATCTGATGTCTGATCTGACAGTTACAGTAAAGAGTCTGACACTTTCCCCCCAACATCAAATTGTTTTAGGAAGTCCGGGGTGAGGCCTTGGAATCTGCATTAATAGTTAAGCCCAGGAATTTCTGAACCAGGTGTCCTGATGATCATACTTTGAAAAGCACTGCTCCGGAGTTTATATTCTGAAGTTAGGGCATTGGCTGCATCACACCAGACCCGACAGACTTAAGTGCACACAGGCATCTGCACCATACTCTCTGTTCCCTGTCTTGTGATTCCTGCCCCCAGTAAATCCTCACAAAACTCTATGAGATGAGTCTTACCATTCTTCCCATTTTACAAATGAAGAAAATGAGGCACAACAGAGTTAAGCGCTTGCTCAATGTCATGCAACTAGTAAGTCACTGAAAAAATGATTGAAACTCTGTAGTCCTTTGCCAGTGTTTGAACCCTTAACCAGGGTGCAACATTGCCTCTTGCTTTTTGCAACCCATCTCTTGGTGCTATTCTGTAGAAGAGTTCCAAGCAAGTTACAGTTCTTAACTCTTTCAAATGGCCTCTCTTGTCTCTCACTCCCTGGTGGCCTAGGGAGCAGCGAGGCTCCACCTCCCCAAAATCATTCCAGGAAGAGAAGTGGGGAAGGGGACAAGCTTTGTTCAAGGCCATGAACACCCCACAGCCCAACTGTAGGAGAAGTTTCCTCCAACAAAAGAAAAAGCAGCTCCCCCAAGCAGAAAGCTTAGTAATGCATCTCAGCACACCTGGAATCTGATGAAAAGTGAGGGTCATACTAATGACTTATAGGCTCTGCAAATACTGAAAGGCTTTCTCAAGACAGAGGAAATCATGTTCAATAATAATGTGTATTATTATTATTATTACTATAGCTAATTTCTATAGAGAGCAGAGATGTGCAAAGTTTTTTCTTAAGGGGTAGCTCATAAATATTTTAGGCCTTATGGACTACATGATCTCTGTTCTAGCCACTCAGCTCTGCTGTCATAATGTGAAAACAACCATAGACAATACATAAAGGAATGCATGAGGCTGTAAATTTTATGTACAAAAACAGGTTGTCATAGTTTACTGCCCCCAGTATAGAGCATTAGAGTTTATAGCATGCTTTACAGTCCCTTATCCTGTTGCATCTAGAAGAATAGGATTCCTAGGGAAGTTAACAACCCACTTGAGGTCACCAGCAATCTGGTGACACAACTGTAAACTATGCCCATGTGTGCTGCTTCCATGTCTAGTCCTGCAGCTACAACCCCAGCCACCATAGGAGATGGTGTTGCAAAGATCTGTAAAGTGGTTTCCTGCATATGGTAGCCATCATGACAGATATGGGATGGCTTTACTGTGTAGAATCTTTAATAAGCCAGAATGCCTAATTTTCCTTCTTGGCTAGAAATTTAGTATTTATTGCAGTAAACAATTATACTACAGTGAGTAATTTAAAGCCAGGGCTCAGAATCATACTTTTTTTCACATTTGCATCTTCAGAATCTAAACCAGGGATCTCAAACTGGAAATCCTACAAGGACCTAGACAGCTAACACTAATGGATGAAATCTTGGAGTGGTAGGAACAGGGGCAAACTTAGGGGCACACAGTCCATTTCCAAGAGGCAGCTACCCAAGTTGAGACAAATGTTGCCTTCCAGAAATACTGGCCCAGTGTTGCCAAATACTGGTTTTCCCAAGAGATGCCAGAAACCTATATTTTAATATGAAATATCCTGATTTTAAGTATCGGCCATTTGCTTCCAACTATAACAAAATGATTGTGCAGATCAACTAAGCAGGACATACAGAGCAAGTGTGAGGTTCATATTCTACTTATAAATCACTAGCTTTTAACCTCTGACTTTGCACATAGTAGGTACTCCACAAATGTTGACCAGATGAATGGAATTTCCATTTTATAGATGGGGATATAGAATTCAGTGATTATAACATGGTTCAGTGCTCCTTCTGTTAAGTGAAATCCAGCTCCTAGGAGCTCCAGCAATTTCTCCTCCTCACCTCTCTCTTTCATTAGAAAGCTATTGACAAATGTTTTCTCAATCAATTACTGTAATCAGTCAGCTGCAACATTTACAGGTCAGGAGAACACATCAACACCTGTCAGGAGGCCAGACAATCATGATTCCCATTTGTCAAATGTGCCATCTCCCTCATTCCATATGCAACTCCATCCACAAGTGCAGTACCTCACAAATAAAAGGCTGTCACAAGGCCCTTTAAGAAAACAGCTGGGAGAAACAAGATCATGGTAGAAGTGGACCCAATTGAAAACCTTATGGTTACCCCACCAACTTAAAACCATGTCCTGTAATGGAATAATTAAAAGAGGCATTAGGATATGACAGGAGCAACCAAGCTGTCCTTGACACAGAAGGGTAATAGCCAGTATGGGAGGCCTTTATTTGTTCATAATCCGAATTTGGTGTTCACCTAACACCTCCCAGGCTGGTGTGCACTGTTTCCCTGTTTTATGGAGCACCCATGGCTGAAGAAGGGAGGGGAGAATGGAGGTCTGCCTGTTCATCTATTTCACATATGAGGAGCCTTCAGTCTGGATTCGTCCGTGAGTGACAGAATTTCTAGGGAAACCATACGGTGATTATTAAACATTTATATAATGCCATCTGTATACTCCATGCCTCATGAATCATAAATGAGACAAGAGCCCTTCTCAGCAAGCTGAGGATTTCTGTAAAAGTGAGGCAAAGAAAACGGAAGACGGGCCAGTGAACAGGGACCTGTCAAGTGGGCCCGTTGAACCGAAGTGATGGGACTCCAGAGGAAATCTGAAGACACTGGGAGGGGAGGGGCTTTGGGTTTAGCGGGAGCTGAGAAACAGTGCCAGCAAATCAATAATGGTAATCATCAGAGTAACAGTAGCAACGTTGATTGTTTGAACACTTACTATGGACTGGGTAGGAAGGAAGTTAAGTGCTTTCCAGCCACAGTTTTACTTCGTGCTCATGACTACCATATAAGGTAGGGATTACTACTTCACCCTGTGGATGTGAAAACTGAGCTCAGAACATTTACCCGTCTTACCCAATCCCAAGACCTAGGATGTGGCAGAGATGGCATTTGGGAATTCGGGTCCAGGTTTGTGAGGCCTTAGGTAGTTTCTGGTGAGCCTTGAGGGTCATGAAGACTCAGTATACTTCTTTATTCCTTTTACCACGAGCTGGCTTTGGTGTTAGGCTTCTGAAACAAATATGAGAGATGGTTCTTGTTTTGGTGTTGCTTCCTCCCTGAAGCTTGTTCATTTTTTTCCCACTTAATGGCAGGTGATTGATTGCCTGGCAGTATATTGAAAATATTGGTAATGAAAATTATAAAAATAATAATGACAAGTACTTTTGAATGTATGTTAACTATGTGCCAGGAATTGTGGTACTGTGCATATGTTATCTCCTCTAATCTCCCTGAAAACTATGTGTCGTAGGGATAATTATACTAGGGAAAATTGGGAGACAGAGAGAATAAGCAGCTTGTCGAAGGATTTGAAGTTATCTTTGCTCCAGTCTAAGTGTTGCGCTCTGTCAGTAAAAGAAGGGGATTTAGGCATGAAATACACCAACCTTTCAATATAAAGATCCCAGAAGGGGCAAGAAATAAGCACTAGATCATAAGGTAAGGAGAGGCAGAGGCCACACTGGCCCCAGGGTCAATGGACTCCTCTCCAAGTGCTTTTTCCCCTATTTCTGTATTTTTCTTACCAGCTTCTATAAGCTGCCTCAAAGCAGAGGCCAAAAGCAGTCTTATCATTTAAGCAAACAAACAAAAAAGCACAAGGAACCCAGAATGATGCTTGTATTAAGACTTTGGAAACCACCTGACTCAAAATAGTTGATCTAGACTTAAAAACCAATAAGGTCACCCTTACAACTGAGCTGATGCAGGTTGGCTCTGACAGTCATCATTAAGATGGCCAAATAAAAGGACAGAAAGGAACAATAACTGTTGATTCAGTATTAGCAGATACACAGAGATCTGGGTCTGGCTCACTGAGTATATTTTTCAAGGAAGAAAGCCATCAGTCCTGGAGATTTCCCCACCCAACATGAGGATCTCTAATTTATTACATACATATCTTAGGCTAGATTTTTAGAGCAATATGATTTTTTATTTATAGGGGAATTTAAATACGGCATTTTTCAAAGTGTAAACATCAGATCTAGCCTATCAGCTAGAGTCATAAATCACAGCTGTTTCATTTCCAAATCATTAGGGGGACTGAAAGCTTAAAGTATTTAATTTATCCAAACCACATGGGGTAGTTTATCATTGTGCATGATGTACCATTTTTTTTATTTCAATGCTGACTAGTAAAGTTTTTAACAAATCATGCTGAGTTTTGAGGGTGAATGAAGGCAATGCAAATCTTCTAAATCTACAGGAAGTAGGTAACGTGAGAATCCCTATGAAAATTTGCAGAAATGGAAGTTTATATAATACTTAGGATATCTCCCTGATGTGACAAGGTAGCTCATATTAGAATCCATTTTGCATGGAATAAGTTGAACAGTTTTTTTTAAGAGAGAAAAATGTGGTGGGCTGATAGATATGGATGACATGACTGAATAAGATGGACACAAAATGTTCTAGTCCCTTCTTGGACAGAAAAGACATTTTTCCCCCAGTTAAAAGTTTCTCTTTATAAATAACATGAATCCTACTGCACCTGCCTTGGAACTTATCTTGGTGTTCACAAGAAAATGTCTTGGATTCTTTGATGAGTACTTTTTTTTTTTTTTTTAATGGACTTAGAATTCCATGCAGCTTCTAGTCAAGGACTGGAGCAGTTGGGTTACTTATCTCTTTTTAAGCTTAAGTGGTATGTATTCATTAAGATAACAAAGATTTAATATGTTAACAATGCTAAAACCTGGGATTTGAGTCCAGATCTATTTTGACTCCAAAGCCCCCAAGGTGAAGCAATCTTGGTGGTACTCAGTGCTTTTCCTCTCAGAGAAAAACAGACAGCTCTAGGCGGGAGTAAGCTGATGTGAATGTAATTTTCTTCTTAGCCTAAAATGGGTTAGTGTGTCTTCCAAGTGTGACTCCACATTTACACGTTGCTTTTACTTTTGCATTGAAGCTTTCATTTATATCTGCACTCTCATATTCATTGCAGCATTATTCATAATAACCAAGATAAGGAAACAATCCAAGTGTCCCTGACAGATGGGTAGATAAAGAAAATATGGAGTCTACATACAATGGAATATTATTCAGCTTTAAAGTAGAAGGAAATCCTGCTATTTGGGATGACATGGATGAACCTGGAAGACGTTATGCTACATGAAATAAGCCAGCCACAGTAGGACAAATACTGCATGATTCCACTTATAGGAGGGATCTATAGCAGTCAAATTCATGGAAGCAGAGAATGTAATAGTGGTTGCCATAGCCTGAGGAAAGAGGGATATGGAGAGGTGTTATTCAATGAGTATAAAGTTTCAGTTCTGCTAGATGGACAAGGTCTAGAGGTCTGCTGTACAACATAGTGTCTATAGTTAACAAGACCATATTGTCTATGTTAAAATTTGTTAAGAGAGTAGATCTCACGTTTAGTACTCTCACCACAAGAAAAGAAAACACACACACATAAACAACAACAACAAAGGGACATCAGGAAGCTGAGAGGTGTTGGATATGTCTATTACTCTGATCGTAGTGATGGTATCATGGGTGTCTGCAGATATTCAAACTCATCAAATTGTACACACTAAATATGTACAGTTTTTGTACATCAATTACTCCTTAATAAAGAATTGGTGTTACACTAGGTGATGGGCATTGTATATTAGTCCCATATGTGTGAATATCCAAATTTGGTATGGCCTGGACCTGAAGTTATTTCCAAAGTTCATCCTATAACTTTAGGTGACTCTAAAACATTTACATGCAAAATTTCTCTACCAATCTCTATCATCTTCCATTCTTAAATTTTTTTTTAAAGCATGAACATTCATCTGCTTTTTCATTTACTTTTTAAAAAATATTTACTTATTATTTGAGAGAGAGAGAGAGTGAGTGAGAGAAAAAGAGTGCACCTGTGAGTAGGGGGAGGGGCAGTAGGAGAGGGTGAGAGAGAATCCCAAGCAGACTCCCTGCTGAGTGTGCAGCTCGATCCCACGACCCTGAGATCATGACTTGAGATGAAATCAAGAGTCAGATGCTTAACCGACTGAGCCACCCAGGTGTCCCTCCATTATCTTTTAAATTGTGGAAGTCATGAAACATTTTTGAGCCTCCATTTTTTTAGTCGCAAGATGGAGACAATAACGCCTTCCTTTCTAAACTGGGAGGATTAAAGAAGGTAGGGTAATGTAAAATACAAGCAATAACAATAGGACTAATTATTGAGTTAAAATTTAATAGCTAACCTTAATTGAGCATTTAGCATGATCTACGCAATCCTTGTTTTTCATTTTACATAATCTTCAGTCAGAGAGGTATTATTATTATTTTTAAGGCAAGTAAACAGAGACTTAAGAGAGATTAAGAACTTGCCCAAGATCATGGCCTATTGTACATTAACATCACGTAAAGCTTTATGACTTTGCAGGGCAGCCTGAGACAATCTTGAAGACTAGAATACTGGAATTGTCACACCCAGCTTTGGGACAGGTTGGGGGATGCTCATGCGTCTGTGAGATATTTTAAACTTGGCTACAGGTTCCCATGCCTCAGATCTGTCACATCTTATTGAAAATGTTTTAAATGGACCACATAATTCAGCCAACTTTTTGCCTCCTCAAGGAAAGGAGAGCACTCATATTTAATAGGCATCTTTCATGTTCAAGGCTATGCTAAAAACTTTATCTCATTCCATCTTCATAACAATGCTATGTAATAGGTGCATATGTACACATTTATAGGTCTGAAAATGGAAGTGCAGATTTTTTTCTTTATACTTTGCTTTGATTTGCAAAGATTCAATAAAACACATTTATATGCTCATTTAATAAAAAGGGAAATTATGAATATAAGCATAAAAAGTCAAAATCATGGAAAATATGGTAAGGGAGAAGCTGAAAACCAAAAGGTAAGTTAGGATTAATGTAGATATCATTGGGTCTGATATTGTTATTTAAATTGAGTTCCAGACAAATCTATGAGCTTCCTGGTAGCCAGGGCACAAAGGAAAATGAATTAGTTACATGATTTGTTTTGTCCCTAAGGAAAAGGGAAAGTATATCTTAGTATCTCAGGAGCAGCAAAGTTCAAGATCACAGAGTTAGGAAGAAGTGGAAACACTGACATTGGAGCCAGGGTCTGCCTATCTCCCAACCCCACACCCTTGCTCCACCAAAAGCTGTCTCCTACTATGTCTAACTTGGGGAAAGGGTGCTTTTGCTCTGGTTTCTGTTGATAACAGCTTTGCCTTTAGCACTCACCTTGTTTCAGTATAATTAAAGTATTTCATCATAGGCAAAAGGGAAAGATGTTAAATTTTAATTCCTTGTGTGACGTAAATAACGTGGGCAGGTTTATTAATTTCCCTGCTAGTTAATGCAGGCATGTGGAAGGATGGGGGCTGAAGGACAAAAAGGGAGAAGGGGAAGGCACCTTAGGTTGGCAGGTGACTTTATAAATGAAATGAGCAGATGTGTAGGGATGACAAGGACAGTGAATGTGCATTAGGGAGAAAAAGGGAGGAAATAAAGAAATGAAAATAAGGTCCTGGCATCTACTGTGGCCCAGGCACTACTCCAAGGACAGAGGAAGCCAGCAATCAGGGAGGCCTGGAGATATAGATCCCACATGGGAATAACTACTCACCTTGGGATTGGGGAGGGGCTCTGTACTCTTCCCTCTTGTCCTCTGTTAGCTTGAGGGTGCATTCCCAACAGAGAGTCCTGGCTATTTTACTGCCACTTGATGGCTCAGGACAGGTGGGGCTATGTAGTTGGACACATCTGACTCCAGTCCCAGCTTTATTATTCTAGTCTCATGAAAGTCCTCGAATCACTCTCCCTCCTAGATCTCAGTGTCCTCTCCTGTGGTGTGGACATAACCATCCCTTGGCTTCCCAGAAGGGTCAATCCATTCCTATAAATGAAAAGCTTTGGGAAGCTGCACGTGGTGATGCCAGTGTGGTGCAAGGAGTTCATGACTGAGTTTTCTCTGGGATTTCTGCTTTCCATGAGAATTCTACAGAGTGGAATTCAGCCTCATGACATTCATGCAAGGAGTAAGCAAACAATAAGACAAAACAAGACAGGCAAGTACTAATCTGAATGAGCTAACCATTCCATAAATGTGGAGTTGATGAGCACAGCAGACTGGTCTCCTCTCTCAGGAACCTAGCATTCCAGTGGTCTGAGCTCCATGCCAGGCATCTTACAGACTTCATTCTTTTATCCTAGTAAATCACCTACTGTGGGGTAGGTATTGGGATTCCCATTCCACAGATTAGCAAAATGAAGCTTGGAGGGTTGACGGGACTTTCCAAGACCAATAAGTGACAGAACCAGGTACCACCCCAGTCCATGCTGTGTCCTTCAACATCTACTTCTGTATCCTTCAAGACCCAAGAAGTCATTTGGAAATCCAACAAAGCACTGGCCACTAAGCTTCCCTAAATAGGCTTAAGCTCTGGAAGGAGTTCATGTCTCAGTGTACCATGATATAATTATAAGAAAAGAACCCAAACAAGATAGGATTTGAAAATCCTCCTGTAAGAATGTCCCCCAGTATTCTAGGAGGAATAGAGAAGAATATGCAAGACCAGGAATATGAAGTTGACTAGACTGCCTACCTACTTGGCACAAGGCTACTCTTAGGGAGATGGAGGGAAAATACAAATAACACTTCGATTTCCTATTGGAATTGTTGTTTCAAAACACTTTTACATATATCATCCTATTCAGATCCACCCTTCCTCCACACACCCCTCCACTGCCCTACTCCAACCCTTATTATCTATCACTCAGGTTCCACTCACAGCTCAGCTTTTGTCCTCCTTTGAGGGTAAGAGTTAGTGGTCTTTGGGAAGGCAAATCTGACTACGTCACTCTCTGACCAAATTCTTTTGATAACTTCGATTAACTTTAGAAGAACAATAGTCCAAGGGCCCCCTTCCCCTTTCTGCCTCAAGCCTGCACTGTCCCATCATCACGTACCTTGTGCAGTCCCTACTTTGCTGAGCTATTGGGCTTTCTCTGTCATTCTAAACACTCCTGCTCTTATGGGCTCTTGCTGTTTCCTTTGTCTCCATCTACCCTTGTCCTCTTTTTCCCATTAAATCCCATTCTTCTTTCAAGAAGCAGCCCCGTTGTCAGCTGGCAAGATTCTTCCAGTTAGAGTCAGTCCCTCTCCCCCGTATTTCCATTACATTTTGTTGACAGTTCCTGCCTTTTAACTTGTAGTATGGCCTGACTGGTTTATGGGGACTGAGCTTGGCATGTGTTTGTCTAGCTCCTTGGCATCCCTGGGGTCAGGGCCTCTCTCTTTTTCATCTGTATGTCTTTAGTGCTTAGCACAGTGCCTGCTCCCTGGGAGAGACACAACACTTTCATGGAAGGAAACGTGGATTTACTATCTTGGTAGAAAAATAGAAACCAGTCTAGTTATTTTAACAGATGGAATTTAATATAGTGAATTGGTTAAATAAATGTGAGAGGATTGCATTGGCAAGAAGAAAAAAATACCAGTGAATAACTGCAGGAAGCAGCTATTAATCCTGGGTGTGGAGTAACAAAAAGGAAAGGTTGGGTAATCAGGTTTAAGAAGTTTGGAAGAGGAGGGAAGAGGGTACTGCCCACTGGCACTAGTGTTTCTGCAGGGCATGGCGAGGCCTTAGTTTCCTTGTCTGAAAATGGGGTTGTTTTGAGGATTAAATGAGAAATCGATGCAAGAGGGTTTAGCACTGTGCGGGGCACATCCTTTAAGAAAGTAAACTATTATTGCCCAAGGTTATGGAGTTGCTACTGAGTATGACATGTAGGGCCTTGGGACAGGCAGGATCTTTTTCTACACTTGGTTCTGCAATCTTGCCTATAGGGTTGAGTTGACATGAAGATTATAGATAATTTGTATAAAGAATCCAGAACACTAACTGTCTTAGAATAAATGGAAACTTCAGTCTTTCAGTTGCTCAGCCACTCTGCCTCTCCCGCCCCCCCCCAAAAAACCCCAGAAAAATCCTGACTTCTCACACCTCACAGATGCCATCAGCAAATCCTGTGGCTCTCTCTGTAGAATATGTCCACAGCTGGACCATTTCTCACCACCTTGCTGTTGTGTCTGTAATCTCACCTGGATGACTGCAGGTGCTTCCAACCTGATGCCCTGCCTCCATCCTTGCCCTTCTTTTACCCTACTCTCTACCCAGCAGACTGAGGCAGCTTGGAGAATGTGAATTTGATCAAGTCACTTCTGTGCATCCTCCTGTGCCTTTGAAACATCCCCAGAGTAGAAGCTGAGGCTCTAATAGAAGTTTGCAAAGGCTATGGGAGCTGGACACCATGCCGAGTTGCAGCTGCACCTGTTCCCACCCACAACCCTTCTTTACCTCCCTTCTTTTTGTTCCATTGAACACTGCCAGAACACCTCAGAACCTTCGCATTTGCTGCTCCCTCTGCCTGCAATGCTCATTCTTCTGACACTTGCAAAACTAAGCCCTCACATCACTTGAGTCTCTGTTCAAGGATCGCTTTGTTGATGAGGTCTTTCCTCACTACCTCATGTAGAATTGTACATGCTTTCCTTCACCACTGCCATGGCCACTGTGTTGAGCTCACTGCCCCTGCTTTGCTCTCTGTTGCCCTTACCATGACCTAACCCATTGAATAGATGAATAATGACTTGGTGGTAGCTCTACTTATTGTCAAAAAAATCCTGGGGTCTAATCCTGCATTGTTGTTATACTAGCTGTGGGAATGACTAGCTGTGAACATTATGCTTAATCTTTCCCTGGCAGTGAAATATGGACAATAATACATGCTTATAATGTTTTGCATATTTTTATTTAGTTGCTTGTTTTGTGAGAAATGAATGAAATACTGTTTTCAAACAGTCTAAACAGGGCGCCTGGCATACAGCAGGAATCGATTATTAATTGTTTTCCAGTCAATTGAATGAATTCCATTCAATTTGGTTTGACAAACATTTATTGAGTTGTATTTTTAAGTTAAAAATTTCATTTAAAGTTTCTCTTCTAAAAAGCATACATAATCGTGAATATGGGATTAGTTGTGAAAATGAGTATTTACTTAGATAGGAAAAGAAATCACAACAAATTTGACAAACATAATTAATGTTAGAAAAGTCTGAGAGAAATATTTTAATTAATTTTTAAGTACAACTTTATGATACTTTTTCTTACATTTTGGTGGCCTGCCTACATTTTGATCTCCCTTCCTGATGACAATGATTTCCCCATATCACTTTCATTAGAGGGCATTGGGAACTAACTTAGTCTTTCTTCCAGCAGAGTTGACTGGGATTTGTTGTTCATTTTTGATAGTTGGGATGCATAAAACATATGACCTCACCCACAAGGAGACATACTATTTATAGTACTAAAGATTTGTACCCTACAAACATTGGAATGCTGATATATCCTATTTTGTGTGATTCCAAGCAGAGAAGAAAAAAATGCATAATGCATTTATAATTGTATCTGCTGCATTGTTTGTATCCTGTCAGAAGACCTGCTCTGCTTTGACTGGGCATCTGGATGATTCTTAGGGATCACCTTGACTTTCTCTGTTGAAACACTCCCACTTTACCAAATAAAGGCTTGTCTCTCACTGCACAGAATTATACTATGAAAGGTTGTCCTGAGGTGTGGAAACACAGGGGGACTATTTGAAATATTGTTTGAAAAAGTCTAAGATAATCAAGACATCGTAATTTGCTTTTTTCACCCTCATCCATAACAAAAAGAAATGTCTTTTCAACAAAATTTTACTTTTTAGTTTAAAAATATTTATGAAATGTATAATATTTTAGCTCTATTGCATACTTATATTAATAGTATTTAATAGTATTAACAATTCAATATAGAGGAAAAAATTTAAACTCATAAAGCATAGTGATCCCAGGGAACAGAATACACACACAGATGTACATATCTATCTATCTATCTATCTATCATCTATCTATCTAATTTTGTTATAGACATGTATGTTGGGATTATCAGTGAAAGACCCTAAGCATGAAAATATATTGTATTAATATAACATTCTCTGACTCTGGGGGAAGAAAATGAGAACATGCTTTCAAGGAAAATAGAAATGATAAACAATTTCAACTGTCAGGAAGAAAGTTATACATGTATTGAAAAAAAAAATGGATGATGGCTATACCAAATCACCATAACATTTAAATTCATTTAAGTACTTTTAAGAGTGATATAAATATTGAGATTTACAAAGTGCAAGCAATTACTTCCTTTGCAACTCTAATGAAAAATGAAGGATGTGAACCTAAGAATGTGTAGAGGGTAAATAACTTTAAAAATTCTTTCATTAAGGAGTGTCAGTAGCTCATTAATCATACAGTGTGATAGGCAGATTAATGGCTCCCAAAGATGTCCGTGTCCTAATCCCCAGAACCTATGAATATGTTAGGTTCAGTGTAAAAGGGGAATTAACGTTGTAAATGGAATTAATGTTGCTAATCAGTTGAATGTGCAATGGGGAGATTATTTTTGATTTTTCAGGTGGGCCCAATGTAATCACAGGGGCACTTTAAAGAGGAAGAGGGAGGCTGAATAAAGAGCTGCATGGAGATGTGACCTGACAAAACTGGACTTGATGTTTCTGACTTTGAAGATAGAGGGCCATAAGACAAGGAATGTAGGTGGCCTCTAGAAGCTGGAATGGCAAGGAAACAGATTCCCTTAGAGTCTCCATGAAAGGCATAATCCTGCTGACACTGAGTTTTAGACTGAGACCCACTTGGTACTTCTGACTTCCAGAACTGTAAGAAAATAAATTTGTAAAACCAAGAAAGTAACAGTGGCTTTGAATGACAGACTGGAGCACATGGATTTAACAGACATATTCAGGACATTCCATGCTAGAACAGCAGAATACACATTCTTTTCAAATGCACACAGAACATTTTCCAGAATAGACCACATATTAGGCTATAAAACAAGTCTCAACAAATTTAAAAAAATCGACATCATACCATGCATCTTTTCTGACCACAACACTATGAAACTAGAAATCAACCACAAGAAAAAATATAGAAAGAGCACAAATACGTGGAGGTTAAATAACATGCTATTAAGCAATGTATGGGTCAACCAAGAAATCAAAAAGCAAGAAAAATCTCAAATAAACAACCCAACCTTACACCTAAAGGAGCTAGAAAAAGAAGAACAACGAAAAACCCCAAGCCCAGCAAAAGGAAGGAAATAATAAGATTAGAACAGAAATAAATGAAATAGAAACTAAAAAACAAAACAAAACAAAACAATAGAACAGATCAATGAAACCAGAAGATGGTTCTTTGAAAAGAACAACAAAATTAATAAACCTCCAGCAAGCCTCATGAAAAACAAAAGAGAGAGGACCCAAATAAAATTGCTAATGAAAGAGGAGAGAGAACAACCAACACCACAGAAATACAAACAACTATAATAGAATATTATGAAAACCTATATGCCACCAAACTAGACAACCTAGGAGAATAGATAAATTCCTAGGTAAACATATAACCTACCAAGACTAAAGCAGGAAGAAATAGAAAATCTGAACAGACAAATCACCAGCAAAGAAATTGATCAGTAATAAAAAAAACTCCCCAAAAAACAAAACTCCAGGACCAGATGTCTTCACAGGCAAATTCTACTAAAGATTTAAAGAAGAGTTAATACCCACTCTTCTCAAATTATTCCAAAAAATACCAGAGGAAGGAAAACTTACAAATTCATTCTACGAGGCCAGTATCACCCTGACACCAAAACCAGATAAAGACACAACAAAAAAAGAGAACTACAGGCCAATAACTCTCATGAATATAGATGCAAAAATCCTCAACAAAATATTAGCAAACCAACTCCAACAATATATTTAAAAAAATCAAAAAAAAAAAATCATTCACCATGATCAAGTGGGATTTATTCCTGGGATGCAAGGTGGTTTAATACTCACAAAACAATCAACCTGATACATCACATCAACAAGAGAAAGGATAAAACCCTATGATCATTTCAACAGATGCAGAAAAAGTGTTTGATAAAGTACAACATCCATTCATGATAAAACCCCTCTGCAAAGTAGGTCTAGTAAGAACATACCTCAACATAATAAAGGCCTCATTGAAAAGCCCACAGTTAACATCATACTCAATGGCGAAAAACTGAGAACTTTTCCCCTAAGGTCAGGAACAAGACAAGGATGTCCACTCTCAGCATTTTTATTCAACATAGTACTGGAAGTCCTAGCCACAGCAATTAAACAAAAAGAAATAACAGGGTGATGGGTATTGAGGAGGGCACGTGCTGTGATGAGCACTGGGTGTTATACGTAACTAACGAATCACTGAACACTCCATCAAAAACTAATGATGTACTATACAGTGGCTAACTGAACATAAAAAAAAAATAAAAGGCATCCAAATTGGTAAGGAAGAGCTACAACTCTCCTTATTTGCAGATGACATGATACTATATATAGAAAAGACTCCACCAAAAAAATTGCTAGAACTGATAAATGAATTCAGCAAAGTAGCAGGACACAAAATCAATCCAGAAACCTGTTGCATTCCTATCCACTAATAATGAAGCAGCGGAAAGTGAAATTAAGAAAACAATCCCATTTACAATTGCATCAGAAACAATAAAATATCTAGGAACAAACCTAAACAAAGAGGTAAAAAACCTGTACTCTGAAAACAATAAAACACTGATGAAAGAAATTCAAGATGATGCAAAGAAATGGAAAGACATTCCATGCTTATGGGTTGGAAGAACAAATATTGTTAAAATGTGTGTACTACCCAAAGCAATCTACAGATTTAATGCAATCCCTATCAAAATACCAACAGCATTTTTCATAGAACTAGAACAAATACTCCTAAAATTTGTATGGAACCACAAAAGACCTCAAATAGCCAAAGTGATCTTGAAAAATAAAAACAAAACTGGAGGTATCACAATTCCAGAAATAAAACCACAATTATATGGTCATTAATCTTTGACAAAGGAGGAATGAATATACAATGGGAAAAAGACGGTCTCTTCAACAAATGGTGTTGGGAAAACTGGACAGCCACATGTAAAAGAATGAAACTGGACCACTTTCTTTCACCATACACAAAAATAAACTCAAAATGGATTAAAGACTTCCATGTGAGACCTGAAACCATAAAAATCCTTGAAGGGAGCACAGGCAGTAATCTCTCTGACATCAGCCATAGCAACATTTTTCTAGGTGTGTCTCCAGAGGCAAGGGAAATAAAAGCAAAAATAAACTATTGGAACTACATCAAAGTAAAAAGTTTCTGCACAGCAAAGGAAACAATCAACAAAACTAAAAGCAACCTACTGAAAGGTAGAAGATATTTGCAAATGACATATCTGATAAAGGATATCCAAAATATATGAGGAACTGATAAAACTCAATACCCCCAACACAAACACTCCAATTAAAAAATGGGCAGAAGACATGAGCAGACATTTCTCCAAAGACAAACAGTTAGCCCAAAGACACAAAAAGATGCTCAACATCACTCATCACCAGGGAAATGCAAATCAAAACTATAATGAGATATCACCTCACACCTGTCAGTATGACTAAACTCAACAACACAAGAAACAACAAATGTTGGCAAGGTTGTGGAGAAAAAGGAAACTTTTGCACTGTTGTGGAAGGCAAATTGGTGCAGCCATTGTGGAAAACTGTATGGAGGTTCCTCAAAAAATTAAAAATAGAACTACCCTACAATTCAGGAATTCGAACTACTGCATATATGCCTAAAAAATACAAAAAACACTAATTTGAAGGGATACATGCACTCCTATGTTTATTGCAGCATTATTTACAACAGCCAAACTGTGGAAACAAGCCAAGTGTCCATGGATAGATGAATGGATAAAGAAGATGTGGCGTATCTGTACAACGGAATATAATCCAACCACAAAAAAGAATGAAATCTTGCATTTTGCAATGACATGGATGGAGCTAGAGAATATAAAGAAAGTGAATTCAGTCAGTCAGAGAAAGACAAATATATGATGTCACTCATATGTGGAATTTAAGATATAGCACAAATGAACAAAGGAAAAAAAAAAAAGAGACAGAGAGAGAAAGACAAACCAAGAAACAGACTCTTAACTATAGAGAAAAAACTGACGGTTACCAGAGGGGAGATGACGGGAGATAGGTGATGGGGAATAAAGAGTACATTTATGATGAAAAAAAGAACATAAAATAGAATCAAAGAGTTAAAAAAATAAATTTGTGTTGTGTGCCTAAATTTACAGAAATTTGTAACAGCAACAATAGGAAGCTAATACGTATATTAATCAACACAACTTTTAGTACCACGTTTTAAAGAAAACAAATAATGCTCTTTAATACTTCTCCAAGTAATTAGAATACTGAATTTAAAAGGAGTAAAGGAGTACTTATTCATGTCAAGTCCATGTATATAGCAGTCTGATTTTTCTAGAATAATGGTTCTCAAACGTTAACAGGTACCAGAATCACCCAGAGGACTTGTTAAAACATAGATTGTTAGACTCATCTCCAGAGTTTCTGATTCAGTAGGTCTGGGGTGGGGAACAAGACACTGCCTTTCGAACAACTCCCCAGGTGACGCTGGTGCTACTGGTCTGAGGACCATATTTTGGGAACCAGTGATCCAGAAGCAGGTTGAAAGAGAGAAGTGAAAGTCATCTTAGGAAGTCAAACCTGTGTTAGAAATTTCATATATTAATCCTCAGATGCTTTGTTCACAAAATGTCTCTTTAACGCTTACTCAGAGCTCTGTCTAAGAAAGAGAGCCCTGTTTTAGACAGGGTTATCTTATTATCAATTTTAGGAAAATTGATTATATCAGGTGATAAGAATAAATGAATAACAGGAGACACTGGCTTTTGCTAGAGATAGCACATTTATAACAAAAAGAGAGGAAAACAGGCTGGCTGAGAGTGAGGGGGCAAAGCCAGAAACTAGGACAAGCAGACATATGGAGTTAAAATATTTAAATGCCTACTTCCATTTAATGAAGAGGCAATTAATCATTCATACTTTATCAGCTTGAGAATTTTGATGTCCAGTATAGAAGCCACTAGCCACATATGACAATTAAGCATCTAAAATGTGGCTGGTCTGAATTGAGATGTGCTATATATAAAACACACATGGAACTTTGAAGATTATGAAAAAGAATGTAAAATACATCATTAATAGTTTTTAAATATTTAATACAATTGAAATGATAACTTCAGGATATATTAGGTTAAAATATATTATTAAAGTTAATTACACCTGTTTCCCTTCGCTTTTTTTTTAAACATGGCTTCTGGGAAATTTAAAATTACCTAAGCGGCTCCTGTTAGATTTCTACGGGAAAGCAGTGCTCCAGAATGTGTCATCGTATTCCGCATTTGCAGTATATTCATCCTGCTCTGAGTAATAATGGCAGGATGGGAGGCTGGGGGTTCAAGACTGTTGAGTTCCTTGAGGGCAGAATGACTTATTTGCTTGGTGTACTCCAGAGCCAGGGCCTTTCACAGTGCATGGCCTGTGGGAGATGTTTATTTTATATTTGTTGAAAGAACGAATGAATAAGTGAATGGATAAAAGAGTAAAATGTTTGCATTCTGTTTAAGAAAGAGGAGAGTGTTTCAGAAATACTTCCAGCAAAAGTGGATAGGATTTTAGAAACTGTAGTTTTTAAAGGTTACCATAAGCTTGTTTTCTGAAAAATACATGAAGGAGAGGTGCCTTGTTCTAACAATTCGAGATGGATGATGTGTGACTGTCTTAGATTTAAAATGCCTCTTTCCCTCCAAACAACACATAAATATTTAAGTAACAATTGTACTGTAACTTAGTAGCTCCTGAATCATTTATTGAATGTACTTGGATTTGACATACTCATCATACTTGAAATAAGAAGTGGTAAGATATGAAGTAAAAAGTCATGGAATTAAAACTCTGAAGGTTTGAGGTAGAGTCTCCCAAATCTGCTATTTATTAGGCACAGATGCCCCCAAATTATGCATCTCACCTTATACAAATGGTATCTTAAGTGCATGGTTTCCCAAGGCACGGAGTGTAATTTTAGGCATGCAGGGTTTTTTTGTTTTTTGTTTTTTGCTCTATGCACAGAAGCACAAAATGGTCTTGTGTCCAAGTGCAAACTGAAAACAAGAAGCAAGGTAGGTAGAGGGAGGGGAGAAGCTGTTCTTTGTTCTGTTCCTGTGAAGATTCTGGCGGCTCCTGCTCACATTAGTTATTCAGTGCTATTTCCGAGCGAGTCCTTCCTTTATACATCAGTTAGGACTGGAAAACAACCAGGTGATAGCAAGAATGCATGTGAAATAGTTTAATTTAGCACTAAATATGTAAACAAAAATGAAATATGAGGGAAGTCAACAGATTTCTTTCATTGAACTTCCAGTGAAAAATATTTTGAATACAATGTAAAAAAGACATGTTTTAGTGTCTGTGGCCGCTTCGTCAGTATGGTTGCACAATCCACGTGTGGCCATTTAAATTTAAATTGGAATTAATTAAAATGAAATAAAATTTAAAATTCCATTTTTTAGTTCTATGAGCCACATTTCAAGTGTTCATTGGCTCCATGTGGCTAATGGCTATTGCACTGAACGATGCATACAACACTTCCATCATTGCCAAGAGTTCCTTTGGATAGTGCTTCCTTAGACGATTCATTCTCTTAACTTATCTGAGCTTGGTTTCCTTATCCGAGAAAAGGGAAGAATAGTGATTTAGTCTTTAGTTACAACACAAGATTTCTGACAGAGTCAAATGTTCATAAAAGTGCTATTTTTGCCAGTATCTGCAGCAGAAGAGGGAGGTTAGAGGTGAGAATTGGTTATACTAGACAAATGGCTGGATATTCACTGTGTCTAAAGACCACCTTTCCTCAGCACACCTGCTATATTTTGGCTCAATGTAAGTACATGGCTGGATTTGACATCTCTTTTGCCCCACCTGATATCCTCTTGGTCCACCTTTTCTATTCCACCCACTGCTGCAGTAACCAGCTACCATGGAGGTCAAACCTAACAGCATCTGGCCTCAGCGGTATCCTCTAACTCTTGCGTTCTCCCTGGAGTTTCTATGACATGGCCAATGTGAGGTACCTAAAGGAACCTGCTCAGACATTCTGAGGTATATGCAGCCCTGAGGATATGAGAGGTAGCACTTCCTGAGACAACCCTTGATCAATGGGGGAATGGGAGCAGGTAGATAAATGTACCTCTCATTTATCCTTTAGGCAGCCATTATGTGATGTATCCTGTAAGGTTCCTCAGAAGGGCCCTAAGGGGACTGAGCCCCAGTTGTCCATGTGGTGATCACCTGGACAGAGCACCCTGGCCAGGCTTTTCTTTATTCCCCATTTCACCCTTCACAATCCCCCTTCTCGTCCTTGGGATCACTTCTTCAAAATAAACTCCCTGCAAGACCTTGTCCAGGCTCTACTTCTCTTGGGGGCACCTAGGTTAAGAGGCTTTTGGATGATCTCCCACTTTTCATCCACAAATTTTCTCGAGGTCATTTGAGATTTGGAATTTGAACAAGTTGCTTTAATATCGTCCATGACCTTGAGCCTAAAGACAAAATTAGTCATGTCAATTAGCCTGCCAATTCTTACTATATCTGCAGAGAGAAAATTTGTAGAGATTGGAAAAGGCAGGGATATGGAAGAGTCTCCGTGAGGACCCAAATCCCCTAATGTAAGATAAAAGTCAGTATGTTTTCAGTGAAGTGATTAACGTGTGCCCAGAACTGTGCCTGGCAATAACAGTTAATAGTAATAAAGATTTTTTTACCCCAAAGTAGCTTATAAAAAATATTAAAACTTTAGCTTTGATGTCAGAAGAGCTGAGAACTTGGTTGTTCCTTATCTCAAAACCACATTTGTTTCTTTAATATTGCTTTGTATCTACTTATTCAGACAGTAGACTATAAGCTCAGTGAGGGTAAGAACCAAGTCCATTTACTTACCTGCTTTGTCCTGGCACCGAGGATGGGGCCTGCCACTTAGAAGGTACTCAACAAATTTTTGTTGGCTTAATGAATGACTAAGAAATAGTATTTATTGATATTTTACTTTGTGTTAGGCCAGGGGCTGACAAACTGTGGTCAGTAAGCCAAATCCATCCAGGATCTGTTTTTGTAAATTAGGTTTTATTGGAACATGGCCATGCCCATACATTTCCATGTTGTCTGAGGCTGTTCTCAAGCTACAGTGGAAGAGTTGAGTAGTTGTAGCAAAGACCAGAAGGCCCACACAGCCAAACATATTTACTCTCTAGTCTTTTACAGAAAAAGTTGCCAACCCCTGTGTTAGGCCATAGGGTGCTAAAAAGCTGCATTTGCTGTGTGTGCCATGGCATGGGAAAGGTTGGGAAGGTCCTTGATAACTTCTACTGAGTAGAAGCCAATGTTCTAGAATACCGCACACCAAGGTACGGGGAGAATTGTCTGTACCTAAAACTTTAAAGTACGGAGCAGGGAGAGCTAAAAGCCTTTTCAGCAGGCCCTAAAACATGGACCTAGACAAGTCTACTACTCCTCTTGGTGTAGGGTCTTCATAGCATTAGCTCTGGGTAGGAGAAATTGCTCTTTGTTTCTCCCCCAAAACCCCTGCTTAGAGTATCTGAGTTCTAAGATAATAAGATAATCACAGCTATGAACTTGCGGAGCGAGGGTGAAATCCATGTGTCTATTTTGTGTCATATCTGTACTAAACCCCCAGATCCTAGTACAGCACTTGTACATGATAAACATCTGTGGAAATTATGAATTCTCACCATATTATAGATGAGGACTGTTTCAATCAGGAGAAATAGTCTTGTTTGTTGCAGATGTAGAAGCTATGGTGACTGTCACACAGCTAGCACATAGTGGAGGTGGACTCAAGCTCAGGTTCTCCTGACTCAGCACTTGGGATTCCCTGCCCTCTACCTGTCACTAGCTAGCTGTGCTCTTGACCTAGCTTTCTCATCATTCTGGGGCTGACTTTGCTCAGAGCTGGGAACTAACTGGATGATTGCTAAACTCACTTCTTAGTCTTGGAAGGTACTAAAACAATACAAGCTATTGTCTGTGGACATGAACTGAAAAGACTAGTTTGGTTTAATTGAGGTGGGAAAAATATTTTTAAAAGTAGGGGAAAAGTGAAGGAATTTCATAGTGGCTAAGCACTGTAATCAAATTTGTTTTATTTTAGAGAGCTTCAGGCTTCCATGCCACAACTAGGTCAGAAATCACTAGAGTAAGACTCAAAGGTCAAGTTGACCAGAAAATAAAAAAATCGAATGCACCAAATGGAAGACACAAAGCCCCCTTTGCTTTCAAACTACTACCCTCTATTCGGAGCTGGAAAGGGCTTATCTCAAATTGCTTCATCCCATGGCAGCACTTGCATGGGTTCTCTTTGGTTTTCCCAGTGCAGTAAATCTTATCTTTCTTTAACTCAATGCTGAGGGCTTCTTTCTTTCTTCTTTCTTTCTTTCTTTCTCTCTTTCTCTCTCCCTTTCTCTCTTCCTTTCTTTCTTTCTTCCTTTCTTCCTTCCTTCCTTCCTTCCTTCCTTCCTTCCTTCCTTCCTTCCTTCCTTCCTT